>NW_024573921.1:305599-546490 GCF_900044065.1 Fusarium mangiferae
CAAAGCCTCGGCGATGTAGTATTTGCGGAAAGACCGGGCATACTGCAAGGACCTGTCAAGAGTCAATTGAGGTTAATAGGGAATAGTCTAGCGATTAATTTTAATTGATCAGATATGTTGTGGTGTTTTATTTCTCTTTCTGAGTCTTCACGTGTAGATTGGTGGAGCACTCGCTTGTCTGGAGCACTCGCTTATCATGCACGTTAAATTAAACATGATTATGTAAACCACTTCTTCGCGGCATCAAATTGCCCCCCCACGTCCTGCCGACCAAGCTTCAACACCACGTGCCTCTTTCACAGATGCCAATGCCTTGTTCCGTTGTCTTGAACGGTCAACTCAATGCAAGTCTACAAGCCACAGTGGTTCCAGACTCGGGCAGGGAGAGGTGCTGCCCCCATTGGGTTAACTGTCCTTCATCAAGGCATTGACTGCTTGCTTGATTGCTTGCTCTTCACAAGTCGGATAATTCTGTTCGGATACCCACACGGGCTGCCAAGTCTGGCTGACAAGGGACCCCTAAACCAGTCGCTGATGAAGCAAGTCATTTGTGTTTCTGCTGCTCAGCAAAGATCGACGCCCTTCTCCAGACAATTAGCTTACATGGTATTGTCTTCTTGGCACCTCTGGCCTATCGAAACTGGTCCCTCGGAGACGTTTTTGTTCAGCTCAATAACTACTAGGTAAGTAGGTACTGAAACACTTGGAGCGTCGGTACGCCGGTACTCAGGCTCCGGTCGCGCTTCTAACAAGGATAAATAAGTCAAGTTAATCTTCAGAGGGCTCTGCCAAGTGAAGCCAAGCGTGCCTTGGCCAACCTAAGGGTCCGGTCCGTCAGCTCAAAGCAATTAATTCATCGTTGCGGCGCGCGCTTGGCACATCACGCAGTCCGACCTTTGTTTAAACTGCCTGCCACACAGTTTTGCGATGGCATCCCACACCCATTCATTCATTCATTCAATTCATTCATAGCTCGCGGCCTGCTCTGGTTCTGACTATACTCTGTTTCTGTACCCTATGCTATGCTATGGAAGCACAGCCATGAGAATTGCGATCCTCCCCTCTTCCTCTTTGGACATTGCCTGTCCGCAATCCCAGTAATTGTCTTGTAATTTGCCCGTCGCCCATCGGGTCCTCAGCCCACCCCCTCTGATCTGAACTGGAACTTTTGCAACTGATGCTCATCCCCGTCGCGAATCATGTCTATTCTCTCGAGATATTCTTTGCGCCAAAACCGCGGGTTCTTGGGCTCGGACAGTTCTGCTCTGCCATCGCAGGATGCTCAGGTAAGTCAGTGCGTGGCCATCAATGTGCCACATACATAACTAAGCCTCCCTCCCTCCCACTCTCCCTCCTGTATTTCCATGATCTTGATTTGACGTTGTTGACTAACAACGGTTCTGACATGACAGGATCGTCAACAATTGCGCTACGAGCTTGACCTGAACTCATGGAACTTTCGCATCTGGGGTGTTTGTGCCTCTGGCTTTTTAACAGATTCGTGAGCTTTCTCCTCGCCACTTCTCTACGACGGCGCCCTACCTAACTCGTGAATGCCTACCTAGCTATAATCTCTTCTCGACAAATGTGATCCTCGCTTCCATCGCATTTGTATACTGGCCCAATGGCCCGGAATGGTCGGGTCTACTCATCAACTTCTTTACACTCTTGGGCTCCGTTGTTGGTCAGATCCTCTTTGGCTACCTTGCGGATCGCTATGGCCGAACTCGCCTCTACGGCGTTGAGCTCGTCCTGGTCATTGTTTCCACGATTGGAGTCGCCACTAGCAGTCATGGCTACAATGATCTTTCCTTCCTCGGTCTGTTCATTTGGTGGCGTTTTGTCATGGGCATTGGTGCGTGAATCCTCCTGAGCAACCTCTTCTGGCTTCCAACCACAACAAACGGCACAACTTGTATGCTAACAAACACCATAGGAATAGGGGCTGAATATCCGCTCAGCGCTGTCATCACATCGGAGTGGTCCAGTACACAATCTCGCGCTACTATGCTCTCGTCCGTTTTCATGATGCAGCCCATCGGCCAAGCGCTGGCCCAGTTGGTCGGTCTGTTTGTCCTCCTCGGCTTCGAGCGAAGCCATAACCTCCAGGGAATGCGCTGCGGGCTCGACAGGCTGCATGAAGAGGAATGCAAAAAGGCATTGGACGGCGTCTGGCGCATTGTGATCGGGTCAGGTGCCGTCCCTGCACTGCTCGCCATCATCTTCCGCTTCTTCCTGTTCGACTGTGGTATTTACAGCCTTGAGGTCAGGAACAAACCGAGGATGGCTCTAGCGAATACCCAAAGAATCTACGGTGCCCCGCAAGGTGCTGGGCTAGAAGCATTCCCCGGCGGAGGTGTCAACGGGCGCTCCATGAGTGGCGGTGTTGGCGGACAGAACTCGTTCCCGATGAACCAATTTGTTCAAGGTCAAGCACCAGCAACATATCAGACTACCTCCCCCGATGGGAACCACCATGTCGCACCTTCGTATCGCACAAATGGCCTTGCGGATGGGATGCATCTTGCGAGTAGCTCGCAGCAGCCGATGCCGGTGCAGTTTTCGAGGGAGGACCTCCACAACTACTTCATCCGCGACGGGAACTGGGCATATCTACTGGGCACGGCGGCAACATGGTTTTTCTTGGACGTCTCGTTCTATGGCATGAGCCTCGATAATAGAGGCACTCTGTCGACGATGTGGGCGACTACCACGCCGACCAAGATTGACGACTCCCTCGAGTGTTGGACATCATCGCTTCGCGGGGGAAATTCGACAGTACCGGATTGGGCCACCGATGGACTTCCAGTTTGGTCGACCGACGCGACGCACCCCTGCAATACCATCTACGACGTGCTTATCGAGCAGACAAAGCAGTATCTCCTGACCGTCTCGCTTGCATCCATTGCGGGCAGCGCTTGTTTCGTCTTATTTGCCAACCGCATCCCACGACGTCAGTGGCTCACAGCATCCTTCCTCGTTCTCGCTGGGTTCTTCGTCATCACTGGATGCGTCTACTACGGCGTCCATCAGCAAAAAGGTGCTCCGGCCACAGTGGTGTTTGTAGCCATCTGCCACTTCATGTTCAACTTTGGTAAGTTGACGCGCTCTCTGTTCCGCATATTCAGGACTAACCATGGATTACCAGGTGCCAATACATTAACGTTTATCATACCAGCCGAAATCTTCCCCACCTGTTATCGTTGTCTGTGCCACGGAATCTCAGCTGCTGCAGGGAAGCTAGGCAGTCTCGTTGCTGTTCTAGTGGTATACGGAATAAACCAGTCATATCAAGCAGAAAACAGACAAGGACTCATCTTTCTCCTATTTGGGTCTGTGGCTGCTGTGGGTGCCCTGTTCTCCTGGGCATACCTACCCGATTCCCAACGTCGCGTCGAGTACGATGGTAAGAGTTATCTCGAGTCCAAAACGCTCGAGGAGCTTGGTGAAGGAAGAGTCAAAGCACGACTTGGGGGCGAGCTGGTGACGATAGAAGAGAAGTGGGATGCTATCAAGAGGAGGAAGAGAGGATCCATGAGAAGCGACCCTTCTGTGCCAGATGGTACTATATAGAGGCCTCGTGGCATTTCGAACTGCAATTATCACACCTTTGCTGTCTAAGCGCCCTCGCCGGGCGCTATGCTTTCCATGTAAATATTCATAATGAAATAGATACCCCCTAACCACAACCGGACCACGTCCGCAAAACGTACAGTCTACTGCTCCAGTCGATATTTCGTACCAATCTTTCCAATGTACCGAGAACTTCAGGTATTATTAGGGGCTTGAACTTGATGGCGCCCATATTGTTCCATCAAGGCATCTAATGTCTCACTGTATAGCATGTGGTTGCTTGTTGTGGCTCGCACGCTCTTATCTCCCTCGATAGCATCCAGCCATCGCGCCCAGCGCGATCCAGGTGGGGAAGACGGTATACTCGCTGGGGCTAGGGTTCTAGAGAATCGAAGAGCAAAAGGTGCTAGATGTATATCGACCAGAGACATGCTTCGCCCGAGAAAATACGGACCCTATGATAGATTGGAGTCAGTACGTCGGTCACAGGCGATGTACCGAGAGCTCAGTATCAACTACCTTTTTGTCTGCAGCTTCGACAAGAGTATCTATACTGCCCTGTAAATTAATCCCTGCTTCATCTCCAAGAGCTGGGTCTTGATGTTGGAGGAGTTTGAAGAAGTTTGGGACGATATGACGGTTGATCTCCATATCGTCAGTTTTGCCTCTGATTTTGGTGATAGTGGGATGTATCTTACATGGTCAATCCAGAAACGGCAATTGGCTTTCAATCTTGAATCTACCGGAAGCATCGGTGTTCCTTGACCGAGATCTTCAAGCTGCGCATCTCATCAATATCACAAACCAGCAGCTTTGAGATGAGACCCACATATTCTAGTATGACAGCACTATTCGAACATGACCAGCCGCTATGTACTATGGCGGGCACATCGCCATGAGGGTTAGCCAGGAGGGGCTGGGTTGGGTGACGGAAGGCATCTGTTTCGCAGTACTGGTAGGGCATGCCCTTTGCTTCCAGAGCGATCCAAATACGTTGAGAGACTGGGCTTTTGCGGTTAGTTAGTATGTATGGGAATGTGAGTGTATTTGAGCATGAGTTCGACATACCAGAAACATGCTGCGTAGAGCTTGAATTCGCTCTCCTTCGCGTGTTTTCTAGCTGTGAGTAGTGCAGCTCCTGTGGCTTTCAGAAGAACCTTTTTAAGAATTCTCTGTATTAGAAACTCCTTTTCTTCAGAATTGGCATCATGGATATGGCTTACCTGGGTCTTCTCCTTGTCCCATTTCACGCCCCCTTGGTTTGCCAAATACCTCTGCACACTATTCTTCTTTATCTCGTCACTCCTTTCAAGCGTATGCTTATGTGGCCCAGCTACACCGTCTCCCTTTCCATTACCTCCATTGCCATTGACTCTTTGTATCGTCCACAATCGCTGCCCTGCCAGACATGCGTCAAGGCCACTGCTGTTATCAAGGTCCAGTCGAGCCCCCGGGAAGTACTCTGTAATTTTTATCTTGACATCACATAAATCGCGCTGGCGAACATTTCTCTTCCGTTTCTTCTTGTTAGGGTCATCAGATTTGGGGGTTCCCGGAGGACGGCCTTTCATACGACAGTCCCAGTAGTGTGAGATGAAAGGCTTGCGCTTATAACGCTGGGTCGAACGATGGGAGTAGACATTGTCTACATGAGGAAAATATGTCTCGAACCTAAAGCTGTTAAGGACTGCAAATTCCATCACAGGTTGAGGAGGGCTTCTTCACTCTTCATGTGTAAGAACAATCGTCTCGTCCACGTTGAACAGCTTATTCCGCCACATCTCCAGATCTGGGGGATCAACAATGATCTTACTGCTCAAGTGGCCACCCGATCTTCCAATATCCTGTGGGTGAGCATTGTTCTGCACACTGAATATCCTATCGGCTGGTGTTTCCACAACAGGCACCGACGATGCTATCGGCGCAAGCATACCAAACCGGCCAAGGGCTGCTGGTGTCGCGATAGTAGCGCTATTGTGCATAGCATGGATATGGTAAGCCTCTTCGATACCGGGTGCCACATATCCTTGCAGACCAAGCTCAAGCGCATCGCGATAATCCGGTGGAAGACCCGGAGTTGAGAACGTTGCGGATAGCCCCGGCCCGGAGTCGGAGCCGGAGCCGGAGCCCGGAACTGGGGTGTTCGGAGCTGTCATGGGAGTGGATCTCCGTCCTGGTACAGGATGCTAGAAACAAACTCCACAGTAAGATTCGTCCCTCGTTTGGAACGATCAATTTCTCTAGATGACACTTTCGGACGGTTTCTGTTGCTGCTTTAAGACGTTGCCTAGGTCATTGTCTGAAAGAGGGGCAGGGTGTTACTGAGCTGCAGCTGCATGCCAGAAGAAGCAACAAGGGAAACGCCCCACCAATGCTGCACGGACCATACTACAAACAAAAGAAAGCCGCAAAGATAGAGAGAACCTTTGAAAACCCCGACAAAAAAATGAAAGCCTCGCAAATCGCTCGCAATCGTATTATAGGAACAGCCCGATGCGGGGGTCGAACCCGCAACCTTGAGATCGCGTACTCGTAAGAGTCTCACGCTCTACCGATTGAGCTAACCGGGCGTGGCTCTTGAATTGATTGATACTACGCCCAGCAGGATCACCTTGAGACCATGGTCAACACCGCAACGCCAGTATCCAATAACGCAGCTCTTCTCTTTCCCTGCACCTATTATGGCCGTGACAGTGGTGTTTCATTGTCATTAGAACCCGGGTATCCTTCATAATTACTTAAAACATACATGGTAAGTCATTCATGAGACTCCCAACCCATAGTGTACAAGATCGCCGATATGTTTGTCCCGTATAAACGCCCTTGGTGCCAATTCTTCCGTGGTGTGTCCACCACCTCCTCCTCTTTCGTTTTATGATTATCGTTGGGTCCTGGCTAGGCTCTCGATGCCTTGTTGCTTGCCTAACAATCCCGCCGGCAATAATTCCATGTTCACCGAGTTCAGGTATCCTTTGTTTCCCATGTTCCCAAATCCATGGCGTCCATTGGTCCCATATTCATCAAGGCCCGTAAGACACCCTCGCCAACTTGTGGTATCCCTGATTGTCCTTGAATGTCTCCCCAACCATCAGGCATTGAAAACCCCCCACTTTGGTCAAGGCTGGTCGGCATCGTAAATCCAGCTGTGTCTGAAAAGAATCCTTGTGTGCTCCCGTCGAGAACACTCGGGTTCATCAAAGTCTGGTTCGGCGACATTGGGCTCGCGTTGAAAGAGTTGTGTCCGGATCCGTTCAGCTGCCCAGGAGCCAGATGGTTCCGTTGGTCAGATCCTGAGCTCGAATTTGGTGTAGGTCGATTTGATGTCAACCCATCAGGCGATCCTGAAGCATCTTGGCTATCGCCTGTAACATCGCCAAAACCAGACATTGTCCGACTGCCAGATCCAGTCTTTTCGAACGTCGCCCCTGAGCTCGGTGTAAGAATGGGTAATTGTTGGTCAGACGACATCCAAGCCTGCGTAGCGAAGCTCTCTTCAGCAGTCGTGATCTCTGGTACGCTATGATTAGGCTCAACAATATCCGGCTGGTTTCCGTCACCTCTCGAGGGTTGCATATAGTTGCATTCATTACGATATGCTGCTATGCCCTGCATTCCTTCTGGGTTATCACACCTAGCACCCCTGGGCGCTCCTGGATTGGTAGGCTTTGCGACGTTAGTGCTATTCGAGGACAAACGGCACGGGGCCAACATACACCATCGTTGTTGCGTGGGAAAGCTGTCTTCAGCTTGGGGATCCTCAGTGCAAGTGCTTCGAGGTCGACATCAAGCTGGACGAGGAACGACTCAGTCAATGGATTCCTGCGTTTCAGCGCGTTCATGGCAGAGAGCAAAAAGCGAAGTGAGTCTGCCGTTTGGCTGTCGTCTGGTCGACTCTTAAGGTACTGTACAAATACTCGCGCCGATACGTATAAGCAAAAGGAGATGAATGGGTTTACCTGGTAGTAAATTAGGATCTCCACTAATGGATGATAGTTGGCAACACTTACTGTCGAGAGATCCATGTGGGAAATCATGCGCATGATGCTGGCAATCTCGTTGGCAGCTGTGATGCATCTAACTTTGCTTTCGGCACTGACCGATGCGGGCAAGTTGTTCTTCTCCGCTTTGAAGATAGCGGCTTGGTGCAGACAGATTGTCGAGGTATGGATACTCATGTTTGTAAAGACAATGTTAGGATTTGACAAGCCAGTGGGAAGCTTGAGTTGGGGAGGAAGACAAAGGGATGTGTTGAGGAGGATATTGTCCATCTGGCGGTGACGTTTCCAGAACGGACCGTTCAGATCGTTGTCAAGGTCATCGGCATCAGGACGGTGCAAATGTACCAGATTTCTGCCAAACAGGCAGGCCATAAGCACGATACCTCCAAAAGGCGACAGCTTACCTGCACCCATGGGGCTGGTGCATTCTGATAGTGACTGTGTCTGCTCAGGTTTGCTCATGATGAAGGCATCTTCTGAAGCAGGGAGATTGGTCATGATGTCGCGTTCGTCAATGGTCATGGGCCAGCCCGTGCCAATACTAGCATACCGGTCTTGACAGAAAGCCATCCAGAATGTTCGTCGTCGTTCCTCTCGTTCTGTCCAATCCTTCGGTGGTGCAAGGCATTGCTTGACGTCGAGGCCCGTTCCATCTAGTCTATGGAGGCCAGTCCTACAATCGTCAGTAGAGAAACGACCGTCACCCAGGGAGTGCATACATTTGAGCCAGGCGGATAGCAGAGCCAGTGTTGATCCAGGCCCGGGGAAAATACATCATCTTCATTTCATAAGAGGCCAGCAGAGTATGTGTCTGGCAGTGAGCAATAGAGATCATGTGTTCTCCATAACCCTTGACGTAATCCGCTTCGACATACTTTCGCGCTCTGCGGTAGAAAAGATCTTTCAGATCTGCATATTTATCTGTTATGGTGCATGCGAGAGTCCACATGGCATATCGCAAACAAACCGGTGGCCTTTGGTTCGGGGCGCTTTGATAACTAGTCAGACATTTTACTTTTCCAGCAGTGTGAGGAAACAACATACAGATTCATGGCGGCGAGGTAACGGTATTTGTGAATCATGGGAATAGACGGGTGAACCTTCTCGAAATAAATCTGGTGAAGTTCGTCAATGGTTTCTTGGGGAGGCAGAGGCTCTTCGAGACCCAGACCAATCATTTCCCATGTGAAAGTACCACCAACATTGTTCATGCCCATATCTAGACTGGCATTGAAATTGAAGTCGTCCATGGCACCCTGCTGCGGCGATTTGTCGGTGAAGTTCCAGTGCTGGTCCATACTATGATCCCCGGTAAGGTTTATAGGCGCATTTGAGATATTAAGATTCGCAGGGGATGCTGTTTGAGGTGGTCCGGACATTGCGACATTGATGTTCTTTGGAATATTCTGCGGAGGCTCCTGGGTTTTCAGCAAGGTTTCGACTTGTTCTGTAAAAGCGCAGCATGTCAGTAAATCCAATTGTCGATAGAATGTCGGGAAGAAGCTCACTCAGTCGCTCCTCCAGAGCCTTGACGTAACCACGCTTAGGACCACTCTTCCTCCGCTGTTCGTCGTAGGCGCAAGTATGACCAAGACGGGAGCAGGTACTGCAGCTAGGTCTGACTCCATCGCATTTGAGCTTGCGCTTCCGACATATCATACATGCCAGCCGTTTTGGCTTGGGAACGCTCGCATTATCGGGTATTTCCTGCTGAGGCGCTGTTTCGTCCCCATCGGCGTCGTCGCTTCGTGGACGTTTGTTGCTGGCGGTGCCAGCTCCCTTCTCATTTGATTCCGGCATGAGGGACTATCTGGGAGGCTGTGTTTGTTGATAGCGGAGGGTTGAAGTCGTAAACCGATTGATAAGACGGCGGCGGGGATAATAAATGCTGGACGGGCGGAATGACACAGTCGTAGGTGTCCGCACCTCCCGGTGAGAGATCCAGATATTTAAGAAAGCAATAACAGAAGTGGGAATCAGGAGGGAAGACCGAGGCTGACAAAAGTCCAGAAGATAATGTGTTGGCGTTGTACCAAAGAAACGGCGATACGGAGCATGGAGCGATTGGGATTCGAGCTCACCACCGTGAGTAAGGTAAGGTTACGGAGTTAAAAGATGGAGGCAGGTGGGAACCCTTGAGGGAGTCGTCGGACTCGGATGGATGGTGGGGAACGAGTAGAGCCTACTACCTTACTCCGTACTAGAGTCTCATACGCTCTAATGGTTGGCAGCCAACGGCTCCACGGTTATCAGGGAGCTTGTGTTTGAGGGGTGCTTGCCGCGATACACCTTGGCTGCCTGGCGCGCTATAAGATGTCGCTGGCTTTCAGAGGTACTGCACAGTTGTAGCACGTTTTGTACTGCAGTAGTGCAGATACCGTCAATCTGGCCTTGCAAGGTTGGGGGTCATTGCCCGTGCATGAGGATTAATAATGGCATCCAGACTTACATACCTAGTACAGTAGCAATCCGCAATTACCTTGGTAGCTTATCACACAGTTTGTTCCTATAGCTTAATTGTGAAAAATAATCAGCATTAAGTATTATTCTAGGGGTTTTCGACGGAATCTCCTGAGTGCATTACTGGATATGACTGTATTCGTCCTCAAGAAGATATTACCACATCTCTTGAACTGATACCGTCAAAATCCACGATTACTTGCAGATATCATATGTCCTCTAGGTTAACACAGCCACACGCTTCGCTTGTTTCCGCTCTTCTAGTGGCAGCCATTTATGTCCATGGGCGGCCGACTAGAACAAATATCATCGTCAACCTTGAGAAGAATGATATCAACATTTTCTATCAGTAAGAAAGCCAGAACAGCACTCGTACTCGTATAAGATCGCAAAACATAATAAAGTAGAGTTACTTGATTGCACGATCAATTCAGCAACGACGATATTTCCTCAGCATCTTGGTTAAACCGTTTATGACGACTTAGCCACTCATGCTTAGATTTAACTCAAACCTAATCATTACAAACATTGCGGGAACTTCAATTACCCTAAACATCTAATAGCCATGATCAATACCCGATTATTCGCTTGATTGAAGAATCAAGCCTTGACTGTAGTACCAGAAACCGTGATACACAAAGTCTATTATCTCCCACGGCATGCATATGTCCTTATTGTAGAGCACAGCACATTTTATTGTTTGCGATACCCCCTACTAAGTATCACATAGTAGACATACTAAGTTAGGTGTACAACATGGAAGCTATCTAAACTGGAGCCATTGCATAGCGTTTTGAGTAATGATATTTTCCATTGTAAATGCCTGTCACCCATGAGCAGCACGTCAGCAGGACCAGACCTCCATCATACTATCTACATACCACGATGACCTCAAATGCCCTTCGTCTATATCGACCAGATCTGCCTTGGCTCATCCCGCTTTTCCGCAAAGCGAGGCCATACGCGGATGTGCCGGTCCTTATTTAGCCCGTCTTACACACGACCTAAACCTATCAAGAGCTTCATAAGAAAGAGTAAGGCTGGCCTATGCCGGCTTGCATGCTGACGACGAAATGCTCTATAGAATACCAATTGCGCATGCAGAAGCGAGGGCTTTCAAGGGCCGGTATAAACGCTCGCATTGTATATTTAATGTGGCTAGGGAATTATATATCTTACTTCCTGTCAACGTCGACACCCACGATCCGCAAAATGCCCAAATCACTATATGCAAGGCAATACCTTGTTGGAGCCCAAGCAACTACTGGACAAGCACCGGCTGTCTTGAACGTGTGGACATGTTCTCCCGTCTCTACATGCGATACTTCCAGGCCAGATCCTACCAAAAAAAAAACAAAAACAAATTAGCAAAAGCATCTCAAAGCATAGGGGAGGAATTTGTACCTTCATCGCTTCCACCAACAACAAAACTACCATCAAACGTAAAGCCTGAAGTCAAAAAAGTTAGCTAATTCACTATAAACCGATGGCAAAGGAACGTACTGAGGCTCTTCACTGGCCCGACCATCCTCGTGATTGTTCGCTGGCAAATCCAGTCTGTTGTATCCCACAATGCAATAATTGAATCTGAGCCTCCCGTCGCCAGATACCGCCCCGTAGGCTGTAGATCAGCAGTCAGACACGAAGAAGTATGTCCATTGAGCTCAAACTCGTCCGTCTCTTCTCCATGTTTGCTCTGCAATACGGGTTGAAATCCAGGGTACGACAAGACTCGGATACGTCCTTCTGCTGTCGTGACGAAGATCTTCTCACCGCTCCAGCAGAATGCGATCTGGTTGGTCTGCACGGACTGTTGATGTGTGCTGAGAGGCGTCGACTGAGATGGCGACAGAACGAAGATGGTATCTGCCTTGTTCCCAACGAGAAGCGTGGTTCCATCGGGTGCCCAGACAAGAGTAAAAGCGTCCCCAAGTCCTTTGACCTCGTTGAAGCATGCCTTTGTCCTCACGTCCCAGAACTTGACCACGCCGTCACTGCTCACACTGCAAAGCTCTGCATCCTTTGTTGGGTTGAATGCGACCTTCTCAACAGATGCTGAGTGGCCCTTGAGCTCCGTTGAAAACTTCACGTGAGGCTTTTCAGGGTTCCCTATCTCGTTCAGCCTCGCTCCAGTGGCCTTACAGGTCCGCATGCTTGATTGACTTACACACTCTGAGGGTTTTCTCTGACGACCCTGTTGCTACTAGAGTTCCGAGGGGGTTCCAAGCGATGCATCGCAAGCTTCACCATCAAAATCAGCAAGAGGGATAAGAAAACAGGCCCCATGGTCAGATAACACATACCTATGGGGATTCGAGCCCCGCGAGTTATTGGGGTCGTTGTAGGGCTGACTTCTGAGGTTGCCAAAGTAGCCAGAGAACTTATCCTTTGATAAGCTCTGTCTTGCTCGAAGGACCGGTGCCATGCTATTCGATCGACAGGTGCGAAATTATTGGCTGTGTAAGGTCCAATCCTCACTCGATTGGCAGTAGCTTTGTTGCCGTTCAATATATGCGACAGCTTGAGCACCTGGATTAGGTAAGTGGATTAAGTGGCTTGTATTTACAGTTAGTGGAGGTAGGAATGTCTTTCAAGATTGGTGCTGGATGAGGTTCAATGGTGATTGGAGTTCTAACACCCCGTCAAGGTTAGTGCGGATCACACAAGCCACAGGCCCAAAAGAGCGTGTTTCTGCCCCTCTGGTGGGCCTGACGTGACGCGACCCAACAGTCAAAGTCGAGTCCAGGCTAGTGCATTAAAAACCATGTTTATAGAAGCCGTCTCCAACAGCAACCGTTTGGACATTAATCATGTTCTGCGTAAACATCCAGGTCTATCCGTCCGAATCTAGGCACGCGGCCAATAACTAGCACGGGCGCGCATTTACCCACTGTAACCATCCAAGGCCCTGGCCACAATCACCCACTGTGGTCCATGTATTCGTGAAATGTAAAACTTCATTCCTGCCATTCCTGGGCTCTTTCCGTAATCCGGTCATGGTATATGTACAATTTTCTATCACAAGCCCTTTTCACGACGGTAGTCGAGATGCGCAAGAGCCGTACCGAGTTCTCCTACTCCAGTCATTGAGAAACATCGCCAGACCGCCAGACGTCAAGCTCAGCTTGCATCCGCCACCCCGTGGCCCGTGTCGTACAGCTTCCATTACTCCCCGTCCTGTGCCCCATGAATAGGCCGTCTGCACAGCCAACTCCAACCAGCCGAACCAAGCCCCTAACTTCCTTCGCCAGTGACTCCATGCGCCATGTATGAAGACGAAAAGCATGCTTCGGGAAATGTGCAAAAACCAGACAATCGCAAACAAAAAAGTGCAGATGCTGTCCGTAACATCAGACAGTGAGAATATGAATCCAGACCAATACGGCAAGTGCTTTTCAAAGCATACTCGCTCAGGTATCGACAGTGGAATGTGTGGTATCATGATGGCCCAGAAGGCTTACCAAAGGGCGTCGGTGATCTATTATCGTCGTAAGGCGGCGGTGTAGCTGAATCCAACCGCTAGCCGAGTATCCTGTTCTTCAGAATATCGAATAAGATGTGCCATAAAAAGTTGTGACTTGAAAGTGCCTATGATAGCTCATCAAGGCTCAGATGAACGTCGGTGATGCCAAATAGAACAGCATTCTTCTTTGCCCATTGGCGGGCGAGAATCGAAGCTTTGTAATTTGTCAGTTGACTATTCTTTGCGCGCTAGGAGAGTAACATACCCTTCAAGAACTTCTTGCTAGCATACTTCTTGAAAAATGCTTCATGAGTGACAGGGCGAGCGAGGTAGTCGACCATAAGATGGACGACAGGCTCGATCTCGTCCTCAGTGTAACCAGCGTAGTAAGAAAGAGTCTCGTCCTGCAAATCCATTAGCAGTTGACACGTTAAAAATGTGAATTTTACGCACCCATTCGCCACGGTCAAGCATCAGTCGCGCTAAATACATGGCACCGGCAGCAATGTGACTAGGTCGGTAGGCCATGAATCGATGGTCCAGCAGGCCAATCTCCATCAGGTACTTTCCAATAGTTCGAGACTGGATATCGTAATTGTCTGCCTTGGAGACACGACGGAGGAAGTTCATAGGGTTGGGGTAGCTCAGGTCATAGTTGAGAGTGCTCAGAATAAATCGCTCGGCACTGAGAATCTCTGCCTCAGTAAAACCATCGTCGGCAATGCGCTTGAAGTTCTCGACGTGAGGAGAGAGGACCTCTTCGTACTTGGAAGCGATAAACATGGCAGTGATTCCCACAAGTTGGAGACGGTCAAGCTGAACCACTTTTTCTGATAGGAAGCGATCAATGAGATTGACGGCGAGGAAGAGGGTTTCGGGAAGTAGATGGAAACGGGTATGGACCTCAACGAGCCAGTCGACCAAGATACCGCGCGTCTTCCATTCGAGCTCGTCCTGATGAGACATATATTGAGGATTGGGAATCGACTTGCACTCAAGATCGCGCAAGTACTCGAAGATCTCATTGGCATACTCGGCAACCATAAGTGGATCTTCTAGATCCTCGCTGTCCAAGTCCTTGACTCCAGGAGGGTACTCGAAAGGGGCATCTTGTACCTCCGCCTTGTCGAGAGAGACCTCAGGCTTCTCGACTTCTACCTCGACGGGTGTCTCTGATCGTTCACGCTCCTCAGGAATAAGATGCTGCTTTTTGGAAGGATGCTCATTTTCGTTGACGGGAGCTTTTATCTTGGTGTTGGCGGCATCTGTTACAACCTTTCGTTTGTTTATGGTGCCTGAACCGGACTGAGTCTTGGAGTTGGTAGGCTTCGAGCCGAGAGCAGTTCTTGTGGTAGGACGCGCCGTCTTTTTCTCAATACCGGTGGGCTGAGCAGCCTTGGAGACCAATCCCTTGGCCTTCTTTCCAGCAACACCATCGACCTTTCCTACATTACTGACATCGCCCAATGCAGCGCGTTTCCGCGTGTTACTGGCGGCGGTACCGTTGACTGTGGACTTTTTTGTTTGCAGGGCAGCCTTAGCAGGCATTGATAGCTCATCAACCTTAAGAGCGGCAGCTTGGGCTCTTGTAAGACGCGTCGTGCCGCTGTTCTCGTCGTTCTCGTTGCCGGCGAGGCGCGTACGAGTGGCCCGAGCCTGCTACTCAAGTTAGAATGGCTGATCGGAGGAGGAACCCAAGCTTCTCGGTCGCGTCTGAGCACTTACTGGAGGCATCTTGGCTATCTAGTTGTTGATCGGTGTAATATTGACAAGGGGGGTAGTGCTGGAACAGTCCAGTCAGTCAACGCGTCGAATGAGAAACATGAAAGGAAAAGATGGCTGAGATCACGAAAGGATATAGACAAACAGCATTCGAGTTGCCGAGACAGTCGAATCAGAATAGGAATTCAGCTACCAACCTTTGGGTCAAGCCTGGTGAAAACACCGTGAAAGGAATGTTGTGCGTCGTGATAGATGGAGCGATGACTGATGCTGTATGTTAGTCGAGAGTGATCCAGCCCGGAATAGAAAGTTTGTTGGCGGCGGAAGTAAACAAGAGGTAAAAGGACAGGAGCAATGGGCAAGGTTGGGCGGAGACGATGTTTATGTTCAAGAACGGTTGTGGTTGTGAGGACGATAGAAGTGTTTTGACGAGCGGGTAAGGAAGATGAGTTGTGGAGATCCACCAAAGTGGGTACGTACCCGTACGCGGCTAGACAAGTCGCGTTGCTCTCCGTTGCTCTAGGTACGTCAGGCTCCCAAGCGTGATGTCCCACTCGAAAGAAAAGGATTGGAGCTCGTTAGGAGCAGGGGTGATGCGATAGCTTGGCTATTTTCCCAGGACGTATGGAAACACGCGAAGAATTGAATACTGCGGCGTGAGGTGCAGGCAGTGGGTGCGAAAAATGTCGAGTAGGGCTGGACAGTTCAGCAGAGATGCTCGATCGATATCAGATGGCGGAGGATAATGACAATGGTAGGATGAACGAAAACCATGAACAAATGGCAATATCCCGATGGTCGAACAAGGATGAAGGTAAAAGAGACGGTAGAGACGAGAGGCACATTTACGAAGTTGAATATCAAAAGAAGAGAGAGAGCCAGGTCAAGGTCAACGGACGACGGTGGACGGGTCTTGACATTTAGTATGGAGGGGCGGGATGGATGAGATCAGTACAAAACGCGCCTGCATCCAGGTCAAGTCGCGAAAGCTGCTGTCAACCTGGAACCTTGGAAAAGCTACGTACTACTTCCGGCTCAAGACTGTGTTTTTATGGGACTGCCGCCCTAGCAACCGCCGGCCAACCGCCTTCGAGTTCAACCTCATTGGCCCAACCTCGTCGCGGGTTGAGGTTGTTCACGAAGCACGAGCCATGTGGGAGCTACGTGAGGGCGTTTGTGGCGGCTGCATGTGGCGGTGCAATTTCTGTGGCTCAGATTGTCCCTCCGGCACAAAGTTGTTCATTGTCCGATGAAATTTGAACATCTCGAACGTCACCAGACGGTACTGGCGATAGTTGGCTTCGTTTCTGACGGTCCTGGATTCGCCAATTCGTCTCTTGCTACTAGCTAGAGATTACTTGAGCTGCTAGGAAGCATTTAATATTGATAGCACGTCTGGTCTGCCCTCTAGCGACTCGCTGGGGAAAGTCGTTGCCTTCCCCTCTGAGTTAATATCAAACCATACAACCACTCAAACCGACTCCGATGAAGACCAACTGCTAAAATTCCAAAACTTGAAACACCCGAGACCGACAATGCTTCAGTCCGGCCTCCAATTTGCTGCTGCGCGGCAGAGCGCTTTGCGCATGGCTCTGAGCCGATCGCTCCCACGAACATATGCAACTATCAGACGTTCTAACGAGACCACCGCCAGCCCAAAAGAACTCGCTGAGAACCCCGAGAGTCAATCTGCTATCTTGCGAGTCTATAAGCCCCGAACGCCCGGTGTGAGACATCTCAAGCGACCTATCAACGATCATCTCTGGAAAGGACGACCTTTCCTTCCCTTAACATTCCCCAAGAAGGGCCAAGCAAAGGGTGGTCGAAATGTGTCTGGTAGGATCACCGTGCGACACCGAGGTGGCGGTGCGAAGAGAAGAATAAGAACGGTTGACTTCCTCCGCAACCGACCAGGACCTCACCTGGTGGAACGCATTGAATACGACCCAGGACGGAGTGCGCACATTGCTCTCGTCACTGAGAAGGCTACCGGACGTCATACATACATTCTTGCCGCTGACGGGTTGAGGTCTGGGGATATTGTCCACAGCTACCGTGCCGGTATTCCTCAAGATCTACTTGACAGCATGGGTGGTATTATTGATCCCGGTATTCTAGCTGCGAAGACTGCCTTCCGTGGTAATTGTCTACCTATGCACATGATTCCTGTCGGTACCACAGTCTTCGCTGTGGGATCCGCAGCTAGACGTGGCGCCGTATTTTGTCGTAGTGCTGGCACCTCAGCTGTGGTTGTCAACAAGAACGAGGAGACGAAAGACGACGGTACTAGGGTCATGACTGGCAAGTACGTTGAGGTTAGACTTCAGAGCGGTGAAGTTCGACGAGTTAGCAAGGACGCTTGCGCGACCATTGGCGTGGCTAGCAACATCCACCATCACTACCGCCAGCTGGGCAAGGCTGGACGAAGCCGGTGGCTCAACATTCGACCTACAGTCCGTGGTGTTGCCATGAACAAGGGTGAGAAAGATAGGCCCATCTTAGCCGGACTGCTGCTGACATGATTTACACAGTCGACCATCCTCACGGTGGTGGTAGAGGTAAATCGAAGGGTAATCGTCACCCTGTCTCTCCTTGGGGTGTTCCTGTAAGACTACCTAAGAGCCTCGAAGCATATGAAGCAATGCTAACACCATCTTCAGACCAAGAGTGGTTACAAGACCCGACGCAAGCACAACAGGAACAAGTGGGTTGTGGTACCTCGACCTCGAAACAACGGAAAGCGCCGAGACAAGGCCAATTAAGGGAAAGGAGTGATGAGTCGATGCGATGGATGAAAAGCACATGCCAGGCTGAGAAAGAAGTCGGTCGTCAGTGCATTGTATATTATGACGCTGCATTGTATCATATGTGACATTATAGATAAGGGCCCAATTGGCGTCTTAATCAAAGAGCCACGTAGGAACATATATAATCCATCATTGGATGCTTGGCAATATGACATTGCACGTGGAACTGTTACAAGCTGGTTTCATGCATACTCCAGCACAGCCCTGTATCATAGGTATCCCTAGGACCGGACCGTAAACGCTGGCGGTGGTGAAGCATAGGTGACAGGTTGATGCAAGAACCTGGTGATGGACCGTCAAACATCCTATCCTGGTGAACGATCTGATCCTATTCAAAGCAGCCGATATAGCCGGACCTATCGAACAATGAGCGTGCTATTGTAATCTCTGACCAGACAAAAGGCCATTCGAGTTTCAACAAGGGTATAGTGTTTCACCGACTCACAGCAGTCTCAACTCTCAAGGCACAAGGGTCCTTTGGCTACAACCGAAAAAAAAGGGTTCAGACTGAGTGAGTGGAGATAGCTAGCAGGTACTGAGCCGAATGCAATTGCTTGGTTCCGTGATACTGTATAGTGTATATCATCTGCTCTAGGTATTTACCTAGTAGTCTTCAGCTTGTACACACAAGATTCCGAATAGCCGTTTTGTTTACGGAAGAGCCAATGAGTTCGTCTTGTGCCTATGCGGAGAAGTGTTAAAATGCCATTTTTTGGACGGAGCTGTCTGTGCAAGGGCGGTTGCTGATGGGTCAAGCCCGGGCAGACGGTTACCTAGGTACCTAGGTACTTTGCACAGCCTCACAAAGCCACGAATCGTAATCCGAGTTTTTTGCTGCCAACCTAGAGCTAAGGTTTGTTGACAGGTTCAGCAGTACTGGGCACCTACTGAGGTACTGACCAAGCCCAAAGGAGGCTTGAAATTGAGCAGCAGCTTGTAGAGTCAACAATTGTTAATCGACCATTTTCTGTTCGCTTCACTAACAAAACTGGTTCAAATATCGTTGACGTCGCAGGCGGGTAACAGAATTAAGGTTATTTCTCATTCGCGAAACTTGATTGGATAGGAAGGTTCGGGAAGTGAAAAACGCAGATCATGGCAAGGCCTGGGAAGCCAGGTCATGGAGTTATGACTGTCAGGGAAACAAGACCGCAAAAAGAGAAGGACGGGATGATTGACTAGGATATTTTGTGTGCTAGGGATTGGCTAGCACGTACGGAGTACCCAAGTACATTCATGCATTCCAAAATGCCCGATGGAGCTAAGGGGGTGACGATTGTCCGATGATATTGAAGAGCTAGTCTACTGGAGCGCCGTAACCGTAACGAAGGCATGGTTAACTAAATGAGACACCGAGCACAGTGGAAGCTGTTAGCACCTGACGAAGTGCCTGACCCTTTGCTTTGTTCTCACTTGAGAATCCATATCATTAATCTACCTGAATGAAGGGAGACAAAGGCCGGCTTGAAGATTCCACTTGAACCACATGATGGTATTCGGCGTTCACTGAATGCCAGATCTGACAAGGATACAGACAGGTACCGAAACACTCGCGAACTAAAATTAAACAAAACTTATGTATCCCGTCCTCGGGCTCCTCGTGCCCCGATGTCAGTTGAAAAATAGCCATCGATGCGCGTACAGACCCCCGGAAAGAAATGGATCATAAGCGGGACCACGCGAGCATTTCCCCAATGAGGCTCCCAGGCGCCACTGGTGCTACAGGGGGTTCGTCATAGCCTCGTTCTAGCGGCAGCTGTACTTTAGAAAAAACAGGCGCGCGCATGCTCAAACACCATCGAAAAAGTCTCAAAGTGAAGATCTTTCATGATTTAAGCTAGTATCGGAAGGCTCTGCAGAAAGTAAGCCTTGCAACACTTGCCTCTGAGCGGTACATGATCCCCAAAGAAGATCCTCGGCCCCCTGCCCAGACTCCAGCTGGTACATTAGTAGGGCCCAAGGCTAGGAGTGCCGCAGTACACGTAACCTCCAATTACCGAAGCCGTCAGCCCCATTCATTTCTTACATCAGTTTCCAAAGGACCATTTTCTGGTAAAGTCGTCCGCAGATCAGTCCAACGCTGCCACAAACAAACAGAAGAATTCCATCTGACATCGATATTAAGCACAAGATTAACGATTAACGAAGATATAAAAGCGACTGGCGAGTGAGATTGCTTTGACGACTGAAAATATCTCCCGGTGCTTCACACCCAATACCATAATCATCATCCCTTCATTTCTTGCCCCAAGTCATTGAGGAACCCCAGACTTATTGTCGCATGCCAAAACTGCTGCTCCTCCTAAGCCCACCTCCTTTGGACTAGCCGCTTCGCCGTTCTTTTCGTTCTCTCTCATACACACACCTCTCTCTACAAGCCCACACGCCCTCCCCAGACCCCAACGCAGACGGAGGCGTAAACTGTCTGGCTCTCAAGTGCACGTAGAAGCGGGAAACGAGGGCTCAATTGAGTGTGTGACGACAAGCCCCAAACCTCAAATAACCCTTCCTCCCCCCCGATTCGGCCCTCGATCTTCTCCCCTCTCCTGGTAGAATATGCATTCCTATTACAAGATGGGCGACTCGGGTTTAGGAACATTATCTGGTGGTTTGCGAGGCCGTCGCTTTCCCATCCGACTGATCTTGTCCTACCTCTTCGACTGGATTATCTGCTTTGTCTTTGTTGGTATCGGAGGCTGGCTCGATAGAGTTGCGCCTGCGAAACGACCATTCTCACTTGTTGACCCTAATATCTCGTACGTAGGATGTTTTCATTTCTCGATAATTGTCTAAAATGCTAACGTCGTTCAAAGATATCCATTTGCCGAACATGAACTCGTCCCCGCTTACCTCTTGTTCATCCTCGCCATTGGCGTTCCTTTCGTCATTGTCGCCGTCGTTTCCCTAATATTCGTTCCTGGCCCGACTGTACCTAAGGGTACCCCAAAGACTCTTATCTGGCAGCGCAAGCTCTGGGAGCTTCATGTTGGCGTCCTCGGCCTCGTACTATCTCTCACACTGTCATGGTTCTTCACGAGCTCTATGAAGAATTTGTTCGGCAAGCCTCGACCGGATCTCCTTGCCCGCTGCGATCCCGATTGGAAAAATATCGACAAGTATGTCGTTGGTGGTTTCAAGTGGCAGAGCATGACAGGACAGCTTGTCTCGGCCGATATCTGCCAACAAACGGACAAATACAAGATTGACGACGGCTTCCGCTCATACCCTAGCGGCCACTCGTCGTCTGCCGCCGGTGGCCTCATTTACGCCTCGCTCTTCATGGCCAGCAAGTTCGCAGTCACTATTCCCTTCGTGATGCCCTCCGCTGCTGCCATAGCAGGAGCAGCCAGCCATGCGGCGTTCCCCTCTCGAATCCACGCCAACTCTGTCGTCGATCCCTACGAGCCCTCGCGCGCCCGCGGCCCAGATGGATCATTTTCTTCTGTTCCCACAAAGGAACGCGCAGGACAAGACAATGCCAAGGTCCAATCTCTACGTCGCCAAGCTGCTGCGCCCCCGATTTACCTCCTTGCTCTTGGCCTTCTCCCCTTTGGTGTCTCAATCTTCATTGCTGGTTCGCGCTGGCACGACCGCCGCCACCACGGTTTTGATATTCTCTTCGGATACTTGATGGGTCTGGTTGCCGCAATTTTTGCGTTTCGATATTATCACTTGCCCATTCGTGCTGGTGCAGGCTGGGCATGGGGTCCCCGAAGTGATGAACGTGCGTTCTGGGCAGGTGTTGGACGACAAGGCTATGCTGGTACAGACGAGGAGCTCGGCGTATATTCTTCTCGACGCGACGTGGGCCATTCTGGAGATACATCATACCCACCTATGACATCTGCCCTCGCTCAACGGAATGTTCGCCAGAATACAGACCAAGAGCCTAGGCCCAGCCAAAACTTCCAAGACGTGGAGCTACAGAGGATGGATGATTCTGATCGATTAGAAAACAGGTTCCCTGATGAGCGGTTCACTGAAAATCGGTACGGTGACGCCCATCATGCTGAGAATCGTGTCTAGAACGGCGGAACGTCGCAATTCAAGGAAGGGTTTGATTCACAGCAAGACATGCAGTGATGGCATGTGTATATGTATGTAATTCAGATGGATGGTATATCCAGGTTCCAGGGAAAAGGAGCCACCTATGAATATTGGTCAGGATTGGATTCTTCTTTGTAATGAATGGAAAGCGAACAGCTTGCGGACAGATAGACCACTTGATTTTTGACACGACATGACACGAACAACGAAATGACCGATTGATACCAAGCTCAGCCAACGTGACTATCAGTGAGATATCAAGATAATTGCTTGCCATTTCAGAGCAAGGGTTTATGACCAGCGGGCGATGAGTAAGATTCACGACCAAATGCATTAACAGGGGAAAAGAAGACGCTTCTTGTTGAACAGCTATAATTCAAGAATAATAATAAAACCTTTCACACTCCTTCGTTGTTTATACCAGCCCAACCCAGTCCATGTGACTTGCCGCCAAACGCCAATCCAGAACCCGACCAACAGCCTCAGAAACAATAGAACTGCTCTTGCCTCCGAGAGACGGCAAATGCCTTTGCAGAAGCAGATTCGTGTCCACTCAACAACCCCAAATAAGTGCTGGAATACGATAAATGTTTTCAGGGGCGTTTCGTTCATGTCCATCGTTCATGTCCATTTGAGCGAATTCGTGTGGATCGTCTTCGGTGCCAGTCGGTATGACTGATTCTATCACCAGTACCTATCCTAGTGCTCTCCTCAGGGAATGAGACAAGAGCCCCCTAAAGGCCTTCCACAACAGCCATACGACCATCTATACCTTCGAATTCAAGCTCCTCGTCGTCGTCTTCTTCATCCTCCATCTCGTCACGGAAGCCAGTGTCGATCTCAAGCTTGCGAAGCCGCCGGCGCATTTCGTCGCGCTTGGCGCTCTGCCAGCGAATCAAAGCAGCCGAAGCATGCACTTTGAATCCGTACACGCGAGGGACGTAGCGTTCCACGCTCTTGGTTGGGATGAGGGCGGGATACACCTGGAAAAGGATGTTGTGGAAAGATGTGCCGAAGTAGGCGCCGTCGATAGCAGCGTGCCGTGAGGACTTGGGGTTGTAGATATCCTCGCAGCGAGCGCAGTAGAGCTTGACGGGTTTCATGTTGGGCACATCAGAGAGACCCATTGGGAGAAGGGGGTGAGAGTGGCACATGACACGCGGGCATTTCCCAAACTCGGCCTTCTTATACTTGTCAAGCTTTTCTTGTATGTCAGCAGTGTGGTACCTGATATCTAGCCAATATGCACGCACCATTTTTGTTAGGCCTCTTGTTGTAACGATGTAACGGGCGTGCACAAGACCATAAAGGTGCCTCGCAGACTTCTCGATGGCCTCGCGCATCTCGTCGTCGCACTCGAGATCAAAGACATCGGTGACGAGATCCAGCGCATATTGATAGTACTGGACTTCAGTGTTAAGGCCTGTCAAGTTGAACCTATCCGTAAGGTAGTCCTCGTCGATTTCGCAAAAGTACTCGTTACCCCTCGATGAGATGAACTGCAAAGATCCGTGATTAGCCTATGAAACTCCTCAAGATGATAACCAGAGAACCCCGTGGCCCCACGCCTCTGTATGGCCGCTATCCGCTCAACAACAACAACATGACGATGGCCGACTGCGATAACAAGAGCGCGTTGCCTCCACGATTCGACAATTGCTGGGGGCACTCACCCAGTCTCGCCAATAACTTGTATAGTCGCTGTCCGACTCGCTCACGTAGTCATCCATCATGCTGGGCGCAAAAGAAATATAGAGAAGCTATTGACCAAGGTAGCTCAACAACGAGCGACCATGCCCCTGCTTTGTGAAGTCGCTGGCTTGGCTGTTGACAGGTGCGTAGTGTGAATATCAGTGTGCGTTGGAGGATTTATTATCGTCGAGATCTTATCGTTATGGTATCGTAAATATCGGGTTTCGTTAATCCCTGGCCTGGTCGTTGGTAGTCTATGCTTTGATCTGGTTTGCTCTGGTTCGGGCCTCTCGATGGTGGGGTTGCAAAAGCCGTCTCTCCATCCTGTCTCTGTGTTGCGTCCCCGTCTACGGTCGAGCTGGAACGGGGATGGGCCACCAGACGATAGGGTAACGTGACCTGGCGGGGTACATGTCCCGAATTTGAGCCTCATCTAATAGACACTATAGAAACATCACGACTTGATGATGCGTCGAAATAAGCCCAGTTGGTTTTAAATCATTAGTCACTTGGCAATTAAAATGGCATTGGCATGTATCATGAACAAAATAGTTCGACTACAGCATCACTCACTTCAGTCAATTAGCCGTAATGATTATGAACTCTTCCAAGATGATAAACCAATGGTACTCCTATTACCGTATGCCCACCTTTCCCAACCTTAAACTCCAGTGGCTATCAAAAGATAATCCCAACATGAACAGTCGATCCAGGCCCTTTTGAACTCTCTATACGGCACTGATCGTCGAGGCGACACTACCTCCATCGCTACCAGACCGTCTATCTGATTCCGAGGTCCCGTCCTCATCGCCGCTGTTCAAACCACTCCCCCCTCCATTTGTAGCGCGTGAAGACGGAATCTGGAGTCGACTTCCGATACTGTCCTGTCCCGACTCTTGCTTAAGTGACACCTCCACCATCCTCATGGCTTCTTGCAACGTTTCACCAGTCTCATCCATAGCTGCCAAGAACCGCGCAAGTTCTTTACATAATTCCCAATCGCCTTCCCTCATGGCGCGAGATAGAAGTCGCACCGACTGTTCGGTCGAGGACCCCAGTTCGTCCAACGTGTGTAATATAATTAAGTAGCCACCTGCTGTCTTCAATGAGCCTCTTTGTAAAGACTCTTCAAAGAGTTCTTGTGCCTGCGGAAGGTATGCAAACAATGTCTTCCACTGCCGAACTTCGGTCTTGCGTGTGCACTGCAGCACAATATCAAGATACTCCTTGAATGAGGACAACAGGGATAGAACGCGAGGTAGCACGGCATCAACAGGCTTCGGAGATGTGTCAACTTCCTCATCCAACACGCGATGTAACAATATCTCAAGCCCATGCGCAAAATACTCGAGCTCTTTGTACTGGTGGGCCAGGTTCGAGGCTTCAATTGATCTGCTTTGCCTTAGATAGAACCGCAGTAAGTCTGGAAGTATGAGATGTGTCTGGTCATTGTCAGCTAGCATCTTATAATAAGACGCTTGAAAACATACCCTGATAGCGAAATGAAAATACGAGAAGTTCACATCGCGACGCTGGACAAGATCCGATTCAACCCCCAATACGATGCCCTTTTCCAAAAGGACTGATAGGGGGTAGAAGTCGACGGGAATAGAGACTGGAGATGGCGGTTCCTTGCCATTGTCTCCAGCCGCATCTAGAACTTGACTGATGTCTGGCCAGGCCTTGAGCTCCATTCCGTCAAATACCCAGAGAGAGTCTTTGAGTGCTGGCGGTCCGTTCCGTAAGGGGTTGTCTTCGAGCTGCCGGTTCACGTTTCGCAATGGCTGATCCCGGACACTGGCGTGGTACTCCACATTTTGTGCGATGACACGCATGTCGTATTTCAGCTGGCCCTCGTCGTTTAAGGATGGCCGGAGTAGTACAAGCTTTCCGTCGACAAGAAAGATTACCGAGGCAACGGCAACATCCTGAGATGGGTCGCCATCTGTTAACTGCGTGTCGGGCAATATCCAGCTCAGTCCCCTCACTCGAGCTGGAGATCTGACAATGCCGTGAAACGCAATCTGGCCTACTTGTATGAGTCGTATAGAGCCGCCATGTGGGGTGAAGATAAAATGATACAGTAAGTTTTCGTAAGTGTAGACAAGGAGCGAGTCCTCGCCAGAGGTGGTCACAAGGACCACAGGGGCTGGGATTGTCTGAGTATGTAGTATCTGGGCCGAATCGAGTGCTGTCTCGCGCGAAAACAGTCGTAGCTCGAATCTTCTGTTGGCTTCCACTGCAGCAACAAGAATGTGTTGATGCCAGCACATGCCGCCTCTGACCTGGAACTCATTCTCCATAGCCTCGTTGGCGAAAGTCTTCCAGCGGCCGCTATTGACGCTGTAGTGGGCAAGTCCTCGTCGGCCGGCCACAGCTACATAGCGACCATCGGGAGAGATGACAGTCTGCCGTATCGGCCATTGGTTCAAGAGGTATGTGGGAGGGACCTTCGCCGTATGCCATAGGAATGGCTCTGCCGAAATGCTGGTAAGATCTGGAACATCATAACCTCTGTAGATCATCACGCTGGAAGGAGTCTGCAGCACAGTCCGGAAGACATTTGCCTCATTGTAACACCCAGTAACGGCATTCTTGGCCATCTCCAGGGACCATATAGCTTCATGCTTGCGTCCTGTCATCAAGATCTCGGAGCCACCCCCTACCCAAGTAGCCCCGGAAATTCCAGATAACCATTCTTCGCCATTGGCGCGGGAGGTTGTCTCTTCAGATCCAAAACTATGACTTCCAATCTTGCCAAACATACTCCAGGTAGACCAGCCTTTCTGAAAACCCGCAAAAAGGCAGTAACCATCGGGTGAGTAACTCAGACTAGTGAATGCTCCCGAAGATGCCGTTGATACAGGGACTTGATGAGTATGTGAATGAGGGATGTTGCCCGCATAGTCACGGACGGAGTATACCTGTACTGTCCCATCGCAACAACCAACGGCGATGAGAGAAAACCTTGCATTTATAACCGCCGCAGTGGCGCGATCGTGTTCGCCTTGGGGAACATGGAAACAGTGGCCTTTGAAAAGTCGCTTAGCATCCCCGTCATCGACCTGGCTGCTCTCTGCTCGATGATTGTAGCGCTGAACCGCATACGCTCGTCCGCTGCTCGTGATCCATGTCAAGAGGTTCATTGGACGATCATGTGTCATCTCAACGATGGTTGCCTTCTTCTCAACCCATCCCATTCGACTAATTATCTCGGTTCTCGTCTGTGAGCCCGTACTGTCCGGTGTCCAGCGGATACATTGCACAGCCGCAGGCTTCCTTGTTGCAACTATCAGCTCGTCGTCAAGAGCGAGTGCACTCTCAATTCCGGCATCGACCTTAATCACCATTCTAAAGCGAACACTGAGGTCGCGAACCCCTGGGCCTTCGCCAGCGCCCCATAATATTTGCTCTGGTGGCAGGCCGGTGAGGCTTCCGATAAGGCTCTGCCTCCTTCGCTGAACATTGCTGTAATTCGCAAAATGGGGTTTGTATACGCGCGAGTCGGAATCAGTAGCCAAGGAGTAAGTGATGAGATAGCCCTGGTCTGTATGTATAACGAGGATAGCGGCGTCAGGTCTCAGTAACAGGTCGACATTTCTGCCGTACGTTTCTAGGGAATAATCTGATCGAATAACCACAGCTAGAATAACAGCAGGCTATTTCGGTCAGCATGAAGGGCGAACGGGCCAAAAATGTCTTGCAGGTCTTACTTTGGTCTGCCAGACTGTAATGGAAGTTGTTGTGATAACAGCGAATAAATTGCCGGAACGTGAAACTCGCAACGCCAGTATGGGGTCTTTAACAGGGATTCCTCCTGTTTCGGTACTTTCAGAAGATTGCGGAGGCCTACTTGATGTATAGTCATCGTGCTCGACAGGTCGGATTCCTGGCGTTATTGGGGTCGGTGGTGGTTGAGAGTCAAGGTCATCAATGGTATGGCCTTGAGGTTGAGAAGTTGAAGGACCAGGCGATGGCGTTAGACTGGAATCGGAGGGACTCGTAAGACCATCATGAGAAACGACAAGCTTAAAGGCCGGAGCTCGACTGCTGCTGGTAGCATGGATGCGTGGTGTTCCAATGGGCCAATACATGGCGGCAGCTTAGCTCCTCAGCTAAGGGTCCAACAGCTGCAGATGCGCGGTGCTTTTGGGGGACCAGCGCTTCGATTGGAAGGGGTCGCTGCAGCAGAGACTCAAACATGACCCTGCGCGCTATCTGGCTCTAGGAATGGCCCCTCGTGCCATTGACTTGTGATATTGTTCAGGTATGATCGTATTGAAGATGATAGTGGGTTGTCACTGTCGTCGCGGATGAGCTCCTGGCGATGTTGTCATGAAGGAGTTTGATTGGTGGTTTCTGGCTTATATAAGCCCGCGTCTTGCTCTTTCCGTCCTACCGTTCCTGTCAAGGTGGCACCCCTGAACGATATGAAGCCTTGCTACGGAGTACTTATATACCTATTCACTATCACAACATTTCTCTCACTGCGCATAATTAAAATAACGTCAGATCCTCTTCATTACCGAACGTCTGGTGCCCAATCCGAAACAAATATAGCAACGTTTCTTCCCTCTCCCCATACTGTCTTACTAGAGGTCCTATCATCTACTAAGGATATATACATCTATAGTACTCATCGAGCCAACGACACAAATGAACAAAATACACGCATCGTATCTGACTCTATCGTCCCGCAAACCTGGCTCGTCATAAGAAAAGTTTACGGCCATGGTCCATGGGTACATTCAGTGCCTGGGCGAGCGATCCTTTGCCAAGCAGTCCTTGGTTAACCTAAGGACAAATCCTTGAGCCAGCCACGGTCAGAAGGGGTTTAATAAGTTGAATCAAGAAACAAAGATTGACGCTCGCTTTTGAAGTGGTGAAACATCGGTCCAGCAAACACAACACTCAAAAGTCAATGGTCCTTCATTTGCGAGGGCCCTCGTGGTCCTTGTTCCAGGCTAGGTCCTGTCCTGGGAGAGGCAATATCCATGGTCCTTGAAGTATTATAATCCCGGTTTTCTTCGCAATGTCAAAACAGGCAGAGTTCCGCTGACATGAAATCCCCCTGCCTCAACTCATTACGCCGTATCCTTCTGCAGCACTGTCCGCGTTGAGAAGAGGCCTCCTTTGGCTTCGAGTGTGGCAGAGCCTATGTGAGTGGTCCATTCAATGATATCCATGTTCCGGGTCGGCTCGCCTTGCATATCAGATGACAGTGTAATGTCCGAGTCTTTACCAGATGAGCAGTCCGAATCATGGGATTTGGGTCCAGACATAAACTTGAAATCCAATGAGCCTATGTTGGAGAGTAGACCTGCGTGGCTTGCGGTAGAAGCCAAGTCCCAGGACAGCTTTGTGCTTAGATTGCGCGGAGATTTGTATCGCTCAATGCCCTTGGGTGAGATGTGCTCTCCCTCCTCAATTAACGTTATCTCTGCAGTTTCTTGTCTGTTTCTGGGCATCGCCGTCAATCTCATGGCTATCACGGATGTGACTACGGCCATTTTCAGGATATAATCTCGAAGCCCGACCATGATCTCGGTTCTTGACTTCGGGGGTTGCGTGAAGCAGTGTGACTGAGAAATGATGCAGCTAAGTGCAACGAGACCAGCGATAGTGCCGAGACGGGCTCTGTGACGCAGTTGTCAGCTTCTCTTCCAATCCCCAGTCCAAGGCGCCTACTGCTGAAAGGCCGGTCCGTGCAAGAGAAAGGAAACCACAGCAGACACGACTAGCAATGAGAAGATTCTAGACATCATCAGCGGAAAAGCTTTGGCGAGCCCATTCAGACTTACGCAGCATCCAAGTGAGGGTGCGGAGGTAACCCCAGGGCAACGCCAGCACCAAGGAGAGTCCCCGCGGGTAAGATGATTGCGACATGGCGTACAATTCGCCATATGAAACACCCTGCTATGTTAGGCATGTTGTCCATGGCAATGAGTGGATTGGGCTGAAAGGAGAGGGAGGGAGCAGCCCAAAAGAGCTTTTGAAATTGGAGTGATAACGTTTACTCGAGACAGACAATGAAACCAATCCAAGGAACAATACCGTTGGTTTGATTCTGGCCGTATCAAAGTTCTTATATTCATGGACGCCCAACGCAAAGCCCGAAGCTAGCCAGTGTTGGATCCTCGCCACTGGGACGAAGCAATGGATACCAGTGGTCAATGCAGCAGTCAGCCAAATCATGTTCGTCTGTTCGCCTCAAGAAAGCTGCATGCTGGGATGATAGGCTCGGCATCAAGTCTCAGATGCGAGGAATTCATTTGTAATTGTCCCAAATTGGCCGCTTCTATGCTTTACTCGCACATAAAGTAAACCAAGCCTATTGAGTTAGCCCACGTATGAGGCAAAGTAGTCGGTTTGTGGTTGAGTGTTGGGCGGGCGAACCATATGAGGCTCTAACGATTGGCTGACGTTGTCTTCACGTCTTCTGAGCTGAGTATGCCTTACAACCATTTCAACCCAACATCAGCACGATCATTAGGCATGGAAGCATCAAACCAAGGAAAGTCTTGGGAATCATGGCTGTGTCAAGAGTGATGTTGGTCCATCCCATGCTGTCCCATAACTACGCATGGAAATCCTCTCCGCGTTGCCGGATGGCAGATCGGTATATCGACTATACCCAGGTTGATTGAGGCCCGCTCATTGGGTTGCTGTCCAGGTAATGATGCCCAGCATCCTCTTTGGTCCGGGAAGGACTACTTATAAGACTACATGGACCCAATGATTTAGCGTCAGGAGAAGAGAGCAAAGTTGTTTGGCTCGAGACTGATTAACTACCTTCGCAACACACTTCGCTTCGTGCGGGACTTCTTCGCTTCTCATGACTATTTATTCGAATGGAAAGTCTCAACCGTCTGAAAAAGGCTCTGTCCGCCATGTGCCGCTCATCCCATTCGTGGCCGATGTGGTTGAGCTTCTACCAGCAGGCGGAAGCGCTTGGGTCATGTCAGAGTTCATGCACCAATTGCGCTCAACCACTCATTTACCAGACACGGTGAGTTTGACTGAGTACGCTATTGCTTTGGCAATCTTATGGGGGAGTTTGAATCTGCTGCACATGTTGCTTTCGGGAGATAGAAACTGACGTCTTGGTTGGTGTAAGACCTGGCCGCAGACAGCGCGCTCCGAATCGCTGATCAGGCTTTCTCGGTGGCAAGTGCTCACAGCCTGTATCATCTACGGTTGTTCGGTTGCTTCATTTCTTCATCGGCGACGCCTTCGGGATCCTAACATGTCCCCCATCTTTGCAGCCTGCGTATCATTCGGCATGCTGGTAGGAAAATGTACTGGTGCAGGCTTCGACTATATCATGCTGGTTCATGTATCTTGGGCGACATGTTTGGCTATGGTTGCAAGCGCTATATGCCTGCATATTCAGCCACGACTGAATGAATAAGTTGAGTCTGAGTCTGAGATTGTGATGGAAAAGGGTATGTTAACTGCCCAGAGAGGAGTCTTAAACATTCGGGTTCATCTTTGCATTATGGTTGTGTAGAGCCCACTAGGGATTATGTTGCCCAGACAAAGATAAGAGCCTGCGACGATGGTGAACTAGATATATGATACACCTACCTATTTCTGAGCCTTGGTTGAATCTTTTGGAGTTTCCTGCAATTTTGTTGGATGATGGTCTACTCCTCCACTCTTCCTAGGTATGTAAGATCTCGTTATCGTTTTCTATGCAATGACAGAGCTGCGGTATCCGTTCGTGGGGGAATCTGTTTGGCCATAGGCCCAAAGAGGATACATTCTCTTATCATTCCAGGGTAGTCTATCTCATCATGATTGAAGGCGTGAGATAGGCCCGCTAGGAATGACACTAGGCAACTGGGCGTAGGTGACAATTCAAAGGGCGTGGTCAAGTGCCGATATCGTAGCGATTATTTGGCATGACGGCTCAAGCAACAAGTGGCCACCGCTCCTTGACCATGGTCACGCGCAACGTAGCACAGCGGAATACACAGAACAAGCGTACGTAATAGATAACTAATTGAACAAAGAGTTCTGACCTCGTGAGGCGTCAATGACACAACCCCGCTCCCTTGCCCGGAGCTCCGGTGTAGGGTATCTGGGATACAGCCGGCTAAGATCGGGCGGAGACTGAGAAGCCCGGCACCGGCGACGTTTGGGGCATCTCCCGGCTCCGAAGGGGATTAATAAGACACCCCTTTTGTATTTTGACAACCTCCTGTTTCTGTTCTCTATGAATTCCGAGTAACGAGTTTCTATCTTCAACATCTTGCTAAATCTTTAAACCCCCCCTGCTGCTTGGCCCTCCACGAACCCCTCAGTCTGCTCCACTTACACGGTGCACAACATCTCATACCTTCACATACCTCCATGATGCTCCCAGCTGTGAGAGGATCGCGTTTTGGGCCACTGGTTCGACATGGTCGCTCACTTCATACCACATCGCGATGCCTGTCAAGCGCCGAGGCTGCCCCGGCTGCCCGTCCAGCACATTATGATACCTCTCAGCAGCTCTCCGCTATCGATGCCGTGAAGGAGAGACGGCTGAAAGCGGGAAAACTCGTGGCTGGGGTTGCTGCTGCTTCAGATAGTGACATGTTCAAGGGACCGGTGAGTTTAGGAGTTGGAGTGACAATTGTTCTGAAACTCACTGCAATGATAGACTACTGGACTACCCAAGTCCAAGCGATGGGATAGTAAGTGCTAAGAGAACACCTCGGGTTTCATAATTATAGCTTACATATGTCTACAGGTCATTTGAGCCACGAGAGTAGGGTGCGAGAACCATGCACTCTCAAGCAAGCAGCTCGCTACATGAAGAAACCTGGCCTTATCTCACTGGGCGGTGGCCTGCCGTCCAGTGAAGTTTTCCCCATCGCTGAACTCGGTTTCAAGGTTCCCGTCGCACCAAAGTTCTCCGAGAAAGAGACTGAAGAATCGGGTCAGACTGTAACAATTGGAAAATATGACGTGAGAGATCGCGGAGGCACTTATGACTTGTCCATCGCTTGCAACTACGGCCAAGCCACGGGATCGCCGCAGATGATGAGATACTTGACTGAACACACTGAGATTGTGTATAACCCTCCCTATGCAGACTGGAAAGTTTGCCAGACAATCGGCAGCACTGGAGCATTAGAAGAGGCGCTACGGATGTTCTGTGACAAGGATCGTGGCGACTCAATACTCACTGAGGATTTCAGCTTCTCGACCGCCCTGGAAACAGTTGGTCCTCTTGGGGTGAAGGCATTTGGCGTGGCGATCGACGAGGAGGGCCTCGTCCCCGAGGCTATGGATGAGCTCTTGTCAAACTGGGATGCTAAGGAACGAGGTTCGAGGAAGCCCCATGTGTTGTATACTGTTCCCTCAGGACAGAATCCCACAGGCGCAACACAAGGAGCCGAGAGACGAAAGGCCGTCTATGCCGTCGCACAAAAGCACGATCTATACATCATCGAAGATGAACCATACTACTTCCTCCAGATGCAACCCTACACGGGTCGCGACCAGCCAGAAGTGCCACCACCAGAGACGGTGGAGGAGTTTGTATCGTCTCTCATTCCGTCACTTCTAAGCATCGATGTTGACGGACGAGTTATGCGTATGGACTCCTTCTCAAAGGTTCTCGTGCCAGGCTCTCGTCTTGGCTGGATAACAGCGTCGGAGCAAATTGTTGAGAGGTACATCCGACACGCTGAAGTCGCAAGCCAGGGCCCCAGTGGCTTCTCCCAGGTCATTCTGTATAAGTTGCTTGATGAGACATGGGGACACGAGGGTTACTTACGGTGGCTGATGAATTTGCGACTGGAGTATACGAAGAAGCGCAATGCTCTTCTGGTCGCTTGCGAAGATCATCTACCTAGTGATCTTGCTAATTGGACCCCCCCTGTCGCTGGCATGTTTGTAAGTGCACCGCACCGATCCATATGGAGACCGTCGACTAACTCTGAAAGATGTGGATTAATATTGACCATACAAAGCATCCTGAAGCAGGAAAGCGAAGCATCGTCGATATCGAAGAAGAGATTTTCAACTCCTGTATCGAGAATGGTGTTCTTATCGCCCGGGGCTCGTGGTTCTTGACTGAGAAGGACAAGGCACCACCGGGACTCTTCTTCAGAGCGACGTATGCATCTGCAACGCCTGAGAATATGAACAAGGCCATTGAAAGATTCGGGAAGGCTGTGAGAGATAGCTTTGGTAGGAAGTAGACTCTGTCTTGGCAATCAGTTGCTGGAAGCAGGGACAAGTTTGAAGATAAGACAGTTCAAGAACACATAAGCCATTCTGTTTTGGGGAAAAAGAATTACAAGTACGAACATCTCGATATCGTGCATATCAAATTTGTGCATCATCCACGCAAACATCATTATTTATATAACACCAGAAGACTAATCCTGGGCTTCCCAGAATGCAACCTTGACCCCCTGACCTGGTGACAAGACAATGTCTGCTTTGAGGAGCGGCTCGCCTCCATCAATGTCCTTCATCTGACTCTCCACACGATCAAATTTCTGGAACAGGCGGACCAGAACATAGCTCATCTCCGTCAAAGCAAACTGCTGACCGATGCAGATTCTAGGACCAGCGTTGAAAGGGATGTAATCATGGGGCTTGGGATGCCAGTGGGCCCATCTCTCGGGGCTGAAGATCTGAGGATCAGCAAATGTATCGCTGATAGGAGGATACAGATCCGAACGTCTCTGCATGACGAGGGTGGAATATGCAACTGGCGAGTCCTTCAGAACGGGGAGCGGCTCAGAACCATCTGGACCGCCGCCTCGAGGAAGGGTCGTGTCCTTGAGAGCAAGACGAACGTTGAAAGGAACAGCCGGGTATAGACGAAGAGTTTCGTTGAGAACAGCCTTGAGATAACTCATACTCTTGAGATCCTCGTATGTTGGCGTGCGCTCAGTTCCAAGTGTGGAAATGATCTCAGCGCGCAACTTTCTCACAGCATTAGGATATCTACCAAGTTCATAGAGAGTCCATGATAGCGTCGCAGCAGTGGTGTCTCGCCCCGCAAGCAGAACAGCGATTATCTGATCACGGAGCACTGTTCGGTCCCGTGTAAAGCCAGCGAGTGCATGCAGAAACGTATAGCTGTGATCGTCCTTCGTCTTGGAAGCCAACTCTTCGGGGCTTAGACGGAGTGCACGTTCAATGTAGAAGTTGATGAAGTGGTTGACCGTGTTGAGACCGCGCCAGAAACGATACTTGGGGATAATATGGCGAAGTTTTCCGACACGAGCGATGATGTTTTGAATGTGCTGGACTTCGTTGAAGGCTTCTGCAAATTCTTGCTTTGGCGTACTGAGTTGTATATGTCAGTGAGTGATCCATACCATATCATATCATATTATTTGTTGGTTGGTTACTCACGTGAGAGACTTGACATCCCACCCGAGAAGAAACTCAGTAGCCACGTCGAGAGTATAGCGGAAGAATAAATCACTGATGTCCAAGACCTTTCCATCTGTATTGTTCATGTCGACCAGTTGGCCCTCGCCTTGAAGTGGTCCTCGGTTCGCAATGGCCTTGAAAAGGGTCTGCATATGGGCCTCGAAGCAGTGCAAGTCACTCACACGATCCCTTGTAAATTGAGGCCTGATGAGCTGCCGACTGGCATGCCAGGAAGGGCCATCAGTAGTGAAGATACTATCACCGAGAAAGTCCTTCCATTCTGCGTGGAATGGCTGTCCTTTGCCGTAGTCGACGAACTGGGTTGCCAATATGGCTTTGAGGTTCGCTGGGTCGGCGGTGAAAATTGTTCGAACACCAAGAAGACGAGCCTCAGCCGTCCATGAGTTCAAGGGCCCAAAGATACCATCTCTCCAGGATGCCAGGTTGTTGTGCTTGACGGTAGATCTGACGAATCTCACGACGAGATCAAGGCCTGGAAGGGGTAAATGTGAATGGACTCAACATGCAAGGGTGGGATTCGACTTACTCCAAGGAGCATATGTTTTCAGTTGAGGTCCATAGCGACCGAGGCGTCTGATTCTTCGGTGTTCGTCAATGCGGCAGATTATAGAATAGACTCCGTAGGCGATGAAGAGGACGATGAATGTGGTCTTGACGGAGATTTGCTCCAGAAGAGCTTCCACGACACCCATGCTGAAAGATTGAAGAGATCTACCAGTTTGTAAGTGGTAGAAAGTCAAACTCAACAAGCCAAAGTTTGCCTGGTAGAAAGAGTATCCTGGGGTTCAAGCAATTATAGAGTGTGGGTAGCGCTTCTAGTCATGTGTGGTTGGATCTATCCGAGCATCAAGAGCACGGACGAGGACTAGATAGATGCAGAGCCCACTGGCCTCAACCGCCGTTAGTTATGGATCTAGAAGCTTATAAATATAACTCCCTGCCCATGCTCTATATCTTGGATAGGCTAGTCTCGTAGCACAGCAACTGTTGGAGGAACGGAAGGGCCATGATAACCGAGTCTCCGTGCCCGAGGACTTATGATGGGCAAAATGCAAGACAAGACGTCACTTTTACAATCTCTTCCTTGAAGCGGTATGGTATCAACGAAACACCTGGCTTCCTACCGAGGCGATGTTAGCTATGAAGAGGGGATTTTCATATGCATGACCTCTGTATGGTGGGGAGGAGGGTTTTTCGCTTTGCATGATATGGCGGGGTAATTGATGTTTCAAATCAGCGATGGGATAATACCGGCACTGGATTCCCCTAGTTGTTGCTCTTCAAGACGTTGGCGTTGTTGTTCCTTGACCCATTAGCCTTGTCTTGGCTGTGAATGGTCTCGCAAGCCAAACCGACGAGAGTCAAGGTTGGCCAGAAGCATAATGACTTACAGCAGCTTCCCCAGATTTCGCAAACTCTGCTCTCATCTCATCTCAAGATTTACTTTCGTTCTTAAAAAGCTAAATAAAACGCGAGGTCGGAGTGCAAAACCGTTCTCGGCTCTAACACCGGCGGGGATGAACTCAACGATCAGGATACCCGATTCGGCAACCTGATCTACAGAGCACAAGCCCATATCCACATCCGCCAAAGAGAAATGGTCCAACGAATGAACGCTCACGAATGCGATTGCCAACCCATCATACAGTACGGAGTCTTGGGAGTACACTCCAGACCATTGGTTGTCTTTCCTCGGCCAATCATCTATTCCCCTACTCGTCCCCGGATTCCTTCACATGCCGAGGTTTAACGGCTCTAGTGACGATCAAGACTTAGCGTAGATGCCTCGAGATGTCAGTATGCAACCCATACGGTGCCCGCGGTGAACCGATAAAACAAGGGCGGATCATGCGGAGTAACAATCGCGTCCGCTTCGACTTTCATCTTCAACTTCATGCCCCACAAAGCTTTCTTTCGGAGCCGGCATGCTCCGCCCACCGTGCCGAGACTTCGGCCCCGCATTCCTTCTGGCTCCGTTTCAGGATTCAGTGCAAGAGGGTACGACAAAGATTCTGTTAATTGCTGTTTCATCAAACTATGTACAAGGAAATTCATGAATGGCATCGCCCGCTTCCTTATCCTTCAAACTGTGCGCACTCGGTAGCATTGCCCTGCGTGCAGAACGGCATCTGGATTGGCGATGCACTTACACCACGAGCCACCATGCGCTCGCGCAGCTCAGCCAGTCGAGGTGCAGCGTCGTACTGCGATCTGTTCTGGCCTGAGGCGTCGGTTCGGCCTGACCAGAGAACCTCGCCCATAACAGCGGCGCGGGGCCAGACGATAGTGTCAAGGTTGACGCTGTCGATGGTTTCTGTCCATACCGCCGCCTCACCGCCAAGCACAAGCTTGGCAGCCTCCTCAGACAGACCGGCACGAGGGTCGTGTGAGTAGATGAGCCGCCAGCTCTTGGTGGGGCCGCACCAGTCGTTGAACGGGTAGTAGGTCTTGAAAGCTTCGCCATTATCAAAGTTGAGCCATTGTCCACGACCACAATCAAGATACTTCGGTTATCAGTCAGCAAAAGTCACGTTTTCAAGGAAACTGAATTACTACTCACCCAGAAGTTATAATCGCTGTCAATGACCTTGTGACCAGCCTCAGCCATGGCCTTGACAGCGCCGTTGCCGAGCCACGACTGAATCACAACATCCTTGCCGAGTGTCATATTCCACTCAGTAATCATCTCCTCCCAAACAAATGGCGTCAAACCAGCGTCACGAATCTTGCCGTGAGTATAATCGACAAACTTCTGCAAGAGAGGTGCCAGAACTTCAGTCTTGTTGGAGCGCACACCCGGGTCGAGCATGGAGTCGTTGTGGTTGAGCTCATCGCCGCCAGCGTGGAAATATGCGCTGTAAGGTGAGATGCGAGGGAAGAGATCCTCGAACAAGGTGTCGAGGAAGTCATATACGTCAGTACTGTTCATCCGGAACGCACCACAGGGCGGTTCCTTACACCACCACTGATATGGCTTCTCGTTATATGCAACAATGAGATCCTTGTACGCAAGCTCAACCACACCAATGTGGCCAGGCATGTCAATCTCCATGATCACCTCGACTCCACGGTGGATACCATACTCGTAAATTCCGGCCAGGTCCTCGGGAGAGTAGGTGAGGCCTTTACGGTATGCTCCCTTCTCTGCCAGCTTGGGCAGAGCGGGAATTTCAAGAGGCCAGGACTGCGAGTCAGTTATGTGAAGGTGAAGGCGATTCAGCTTGCTCCAGGACATGGCATCGATGGTGCGCTTGATGTGTTCAACCTCGAAGAAACTACGGGCAACGTCAAGCAGAATACCGCGGTGGGGATACTCGGGCGAATCCTGGATGGTGACAGGCGCGTGCGGCGTGTACCATGAAGTGCCAGAGCTGTGCTTGAAGAAGAGCTGCAAGAATGTCTCGAGTCCGTGCAGAATACCCGTGGACGACTTGGCCTTGATAGAAGCCTCACCCTTTTCAGAAAGTGTGAGCGAATACGACTCATCAACCTCGCCAGCGAGAGGTTTGAAAGTGCTCTTGTCATCCTCCTCGGTTTGGACAATCTTGAGTGACTTCACCCACTGCTTCTTCTGCAGATCCGGCTCAAAATCCGAGTTGCGCTCACGAAGCTTCCATGGCACAAAGTTGTCGTTGAAGATGGCCTGAAGAGCACGTGACACACCGGCCTGAACGATCTGCTTGCTGTTGAACTTGGAGCCGGCATCAGGCTGGTAGTTATAAGTGTAGGGCATCTGTTTTTCAAGCAAGGTCTCAGTATCAAGTTGCGCGGAGTGGTTACAGGAATCAAAAACAGAACCAGGGGGTGTCCAGCATACAAAGTCTCCATTGTAGGTGATATCGATGCTTTGATCGATGAAGAGCACCTTGTCTCCCGTTGAGATCTTCTTGGGCACTGGCCATATGGCGTCGACGGGAGTGAGGGCGAAGGCGGCGATGGCCAGGAGAGCCTTGGCCTTGGACCACATATCGCCGATGTTGTTTTTTATACGATGAGAAATGAGAGGTACAGAGTAAAGATGTGAATTGGGTGAGAGGACAAGTGCTTATGTACTGTATAAAGAAAGGGATGTATGATTTTGGGTGGATATGAATAGTACGGAGGATTTTAAGCGCCAGGCCCCGTTTAATAAGACTGGCGATGATCCCCCAGCTCCGCCTCGTCTGGTATAAAGGTAGTGAGTGAGTGGTGATCCCTAGCCTGGCTGGAGCTGGAGCTGGAGCTGGAGCTGGGTTGGCTGGGCGGGGTTGAATTATTTATCTCCCGACAAAGGCTGATTTGATGGGATGGCGTCGAGCTTGTTTTCGATATACATGCGGCTGCAGGTAACTGCACTGCTAATCCAATCCAACCCAATCCAATCCAATAGCTCAATGTTGCTATCCGTCCAGGGCCTACAGTACAGTAGCTGGAGCTGCAGGGAGGAGAGGTGAGGAAGGGTATGACAGACAACCTTGAAGTGCGCGCAACGTTACGTTACACTACCAACCGAGATTTCCAGCGGCTGTTGTTTGCAGATGGTTTGGCTGTGGCCTTTTGTGCTGGCTGCACCAGAGAGAGAAAAGAAGCCAGTAAATTAACTGATGGTGTATCCAACGGTCGGAGACAGGAATGGATGGATTGGTTTCAAGGATTCGATCCAATACGTCCAAGGCAAGGTTGGGTAAGTGGGATCTTCAAAACGCGTTGCAACCCCCAGCCGAGTTCCGGTCAGTAGAGTAGCTGCCGTAAGGTAGTCGACTATCTAGGGCCTTGGGACACGGCACTTGAGGGGCTTGCAGTGCTGAGACAATAATGCCCGCATATGATTGACTCGATGGTCAGCCAGTTGCTATATTTGCGACAGTAGCAGGGCTGAGCCCGACAATGAAAAGGATCAGGATGAGGATACGTAGTGAGATAGATGAGAACCAGTCAGCAAGTAGCGGCAGTGGTACAGCCCCTCAGCACCAGGGGAGCTATGGCAGCTTAATTCGTAGAGAGGGGACGAGGCTGGTTCTTTGCTGCAGCTCAAGCTTCATGTTACATCAGCTGCTCACACTGCGTCTGCAGAGGGATGATTGTGGTCTGGAATCTCAGGTTTGGACGACTCATAGCATGATTAATGCTCTGCATCTCCCTGGTTAGATGGGGCTCTCGATGCAGTAAGCTTGTTGCTGTCGTATGTTCTCGTTCACGTAGCAAGCTGCTAAGTTACTATTACTATGTAAAAAAAAAAAAAAAAAAAAAAAAAAAAAAAAAAAAAAAAAGCTAGAAACAATACTTGATAACACCAGACGATATCTTGACTACGTGTACTCCGTATACCGACTATGTACTCCGTAGGCGGGCTTCAAATACTTTCCTTGAGTCGTAGGTACACATGGGTGGCGACATGTTGTCTCAGCCATCTCCAACCCCCTCCAATTTACCTCCATACTACCTACTAACCTTGGGTTGGCAGACTGGGTTAGTACCTAGACTGGTAGGTAGACTCGCCCGGGGAAAGCTCCAAAAGCTACCACCTGACATCAATCAAGACATCCAAAAACTACATGTAACAAAGCAATTGATGAACTTGGAAAGAGGAGAAATGTAACCTTGGGTGGTAATGAACGTTGACATCGACATCTAAACTGCTAGCCAGCACCGTTCTTTAGCCCCAAAACCTCGCTAGTTACCTACTAATCCAAGGAATTGGATACCGGGGGCATGTTCTCAGTCTACGAGGAAACAAGCTCGAGTACCTAGTACAAAGAAACAAAACGTCATTTTTAGATACTCTCAGATGACTGAGCAAAGAGATGTGTTCATGATGATTCCATAAATAGCTTCGTCTTCATGGAGGAGGGAAGAAAGAAGTGTACCCTAGCGTCCGAACAACAACCAACATTTCCGTGTAAAAGCCAACAGTTGATGTTTACAAAATACAATAAAGAGAGTTTCATTGCAAATGCCACAAAGGCATGACTAATCGCATGTACTTCTTATTCGTTGGCCACCGAAGCTTCTGGTCCGTGATAGATAGCGTATCATCATTTTTTTTTCTGGTCGTGAATGAAAGAGCCTCCTTGCTTGCTTAGCAATACCTAGACAACAGTCCAAACAGTAGCACTGTTCACTGCGACAGCTCATCAGTGAATGGACAACTGGAAGGCTGTCAGTTGTGCTAACTTTATTACAAAGAGAACAAAGTCACACTTGCATGAACCACGGAACAATGACTGATCGGCCCCATCACGTGACTCCACTGGCCCGGACCCATTCTTGACGACTTCTGCGTTCCTTGAACAGACCTTTGCCAACTTCATCTCTGTCTTGAATCAACCAAAACCTCGCTCCATTGCTGATTCGTACGACGTCGCAACATCACCAGATCACCCCTCACCTAGCGATTCGACGTCTGCGCTCTTTACTACATTGCGACCAGGAACTAGCTCACGCGACGCGATTTATTTTACTCCACCTATTCCAAAAGACGCGTCCCTGACTCAAAGCTTCGCCTCCGATCCAACTTCACGGCGAATTCTTCCGCCACCAAAACTCACCTCAACCTCACCACATAAACTACTCATCCCTCCGACTACGACTGCGCACTCATTCATCATGCCCGTCGAAGTCAGCCTCAACACGCCCCTGGCCGAGGCTCTCAATGCCGCCATCCAGCCCAAACTCGTCGAGGTTGGATGGGGAACTGGCGGTGCCGATGACTCCGCCCTAGCAGAGTATATTATACTCATGCTTGTGAACGGGAAGTCTCAGGATGAAATCGCAGCCGAACTCTCGGGAGATCTACTTGGCCTTGGCTCGGACGACCCCAGCACTCGCAACTTCTCTCAGTGGCTCTTTGAACAGATCGATGCTCTAAATGCTCAGTTCAACGGCGGGGGCAATGCAGCGCCTGGTACAAGTCAAGACGCGACAACAGAAGGCGATGTGGATACAGACATGAATGCTGGTGATGTGTCAGAATTGAATGCGTATGCCAACCCCATCATATTACCTCGTATCACCAAATCACTGACTTCTACTAGACCTACCGGCCCACGCTCAATGCGAAACGGTAACCAGCGCGGGGGACGTGATAAGCGCATGTTCGGACAGATGAACAAAGCCATGGACCGAGCTGGCGATTCTGCACTTCACCGTGTTAGAGGCCAAACAGGAAGCGAACGTATCAACACTCATGGCCGTACACCGCCAAATGGGCCCAGAACAGGCCGGGGTGGAATCGGGCGGCACAACAACCGCACTGCTAACCTTCAGGCTGGTCTCGCTAACATGGCTGCTGGCGGTCCTCAGGCGCAGTGGATGATGCAAGGTGGCCAGCCCAACTCGGCCGAGTTCGCCGCTATTCTGGAACAGCAGAGCCAGATGATGCTTCAAATGCAACAGATCATGAGTGGAGGTGGATTTCAGGGTCCATATGGACAGCAACGCCGTGGAGGAAAGTCTCTATTCGACCGTACGCAACACCCCGGCAGAGGTAACTACCGCAAGGGTTTCAACGACCGACAGAGCGGCAATAATGCTGGTTTCGAGGGCGAGGGTGAGGATGTCGACATGTCCGGCGAGAAACGTGAGCAACTGAACCCGGACGAGACGGTTTGCAAGTACAACTTGAGATGTACCAACAAGGACTGCAAATTTGCCCACCAGTCACCCGCCGCCCCTCAGGGAACATCGGTCGATGTAAACGATAACTGTAGTTTCGGAGCTGCGTGCAAGAACCGAAAATGCGTCGCGCGGCATCCTTCACCGGCGGCCCGTCTGGCCCACCAGAGCGAACTAGACTGCAAGTTCTTCCCCAACTGCCAAAATCCTCAGTGCCCTTTCAAGCACCCATCAATGCCTCTCTGTCGAAACGGCGCTGGCTGCACAAATCCCGACTGCAAATTCACTCACGTCAAGACCAAGTGCAGGTTTAACCCTTGCCTCAACCCAAGCTGCGCTTTTGCGCACGAGGAAGGTCAGCAAGGTGGCTTTAAGGACAAGGTCTGGACCGCTGGTGAAAGCACAGAGCACCCCAGCGAGAGAAAGTTTGTGGATGACCAAGCTCCTGAAGAGCTCATCAAGGGGGAGGAGACCGATGTTAAGCAGGAGACTGATGTCATTGGTTAAATGAGAATGAGAGGAGGAAAAGGGAGATAGATTGGTCGAAAAGAGATCACGATACCCATGGTCAAAGTCCCTAGAAGCCCAGGGACGGGAAATATGCGGCCTTGATGAACAGAAAAGCTGTGAACGAAGGACATGTACTTTTACGGTTGCTTTGTAATGTCTGTGGCCGATGTGGCAGAGCATGGAAGGGCGTTTGGGGGTTTGGTATTTCTTGGTTGTGATTTGAAGCAGCCCAAGCCATCTTGTTTACTATCATATACATAGAGGCCAAGAAGCAAAAAGAGGCCAGTAGATTGCGCATCATGATGCTTCAAAGCGGTGTGCGCGATGGGGAGAATGAAAACGACGGGTTTCATGGCTACTACGATGACTGTTCCCAACCACTTGTGGTATTGTAATCCCGTGCTTCGCCAAAGAAGAATTTTGCAAATGGATTCAAACATCTAGAATTACCTTAACCTCAACCTGCCTTGTAGTATGTAGGTACCTATGATATTGGTAGGTAAGGTAGTCCTTTCTCCGCGGTGCCCTGCCTGATGATGACGCACACGGAAGAATGCCGGCTCATGGCGCAGGACCCTTGGTTCAACACTCCACCATCTTTCGATCTTCCTCTTTCTCGTAACATACCCTCATACATACTAAGCACCTCGGCCATGATCAATTGATCTCTAGCAATGAGTCGCCGTCGAGCAGAATCTACGGCTGTAGCTCTCCTGAGCTCACCAGCGAAACCTCACCTCCCAATGCCCCTCCGACGTCTTGATGCCATCCGGAGCCTCAGCACAAGCTCGGCACTGACTCAGCGACGACCCATTGTCGCGTGCAATTACACGCAGTCCTTCAACAATGGACGGACATTTGTGTCGCAGGCGAAGGACGCGAATATCGCAGTCTTGGGAGGTGGATTGACGGGTCTCACGGCGGCATACTACCTCGCAAAGAAACTCCCCTCGACGGCCAAGATTACATTATACGAATCGAGTGATAGATTGGGAGGATGGATCAAGACAGATAGAGTACCCGTCGATGTTGAGGGGAAGAGCGGTACCGTATCTTTTGAGCGTGGTGCTCGGTCGTTGTCTTCTCTAGCTGGCAACACATTTCGCTTCGATGACCTTGTTCTCTACGATCTGGTAAGAACATTTGCTGCAGCACCAAAAGCGCACTCCGTTAACATGCCACACTCTAGGCTCTCGATCTTGGACTCGTTGTCAACTCCCCGAGGCAACAGCCACGATATATCTACTACCCAGACCATCTCGTTCCCATGCCTCCCAATGTTAGTATCTTTGATATCTTCCGTGAGCCGCTCTACCTTGAGAGCATCGGTGCCAGTCTTGGACTGGGCATCAACTCTTTGCGCAAGAGAACTCTCCCTTCCAAGGACTACTCGGTATCTGAATGGCTCTACGCCGTGAGCAACAGTCGAAAGGGCGTAGGTACCTTGGCTTCAGCCATGATGCATGGTATCTATGGCGGTGATATCGACAAGCTGAGCGCTCGCAGTGTTCTGGATCGCGTGTATTGGGGCTGGTACCTGCCAAACCCCGGCCTGTCGGCGCGCCCTATGCCTGTGGCTGAGCAGACTCTCCTCGAAACTCTAGGCCAGGACAAGCAGATTCAGAAGATGGCCCTGGAGCCAAGGAGTGCGCTGGTGGACTTTGGTGACAAGGGCATGGAGTCGCTGCCGCAAGCTCTATCTGCTGCCCTACGGGAGCAACCGAACGTCACCATAAAAACCGGCGAGGCCGTGCAGGATGTCGTTCACAATAAAACTAACCAGCAAGTTCATGTAAGATATCTTCCCCTTGTGGCCTGGTCGACGTTCCTAACAGCACATGTCAGATTACCAGTTCCAACGCCAAGAACAAGTCCGAGCACAACTCCAAGGTATATGATAAGGTCATCTCAACGCTATCTGCACAAGATATTGCTCGTCTCACAGGGGACAAACTCCCTTCGCTCTCAACGGCACATTCCGTCTCTGTCATGACTGTCAACATCTGGTTCCCACGAGAAAATTTGAAGCCTCCCGGTTTCGGCTATCTCATCCCCAACTCCGTGGCCCCTGAGCTTAACCCTGAGCACGCTCTCGGTGTCTTTTTTGATTCTGACGTTCAGACTCGCTCAAAGGATGAGCCTGCTGGTACCAAGCTCTTCGTCCTCATGGGCGGCCACTACTACGATCGTCCTGATGTCACCCCCCCAACTGAGGACGAGGCCATTCTCCAAGCTCGCAATCTGCTCGAGCGTCATCTCGGCATCCCGCGTGATGCTCCAGCTTACGCCACAGCCAATTTTGCTAGAGAGTGCATCCCCCAGCACTACGTTGGCCACCAAGATCGCCTGAGGGCTGCGCACACCGAGTTAACACAGAACTTTGGCGGGCGTCTTGCTGTCGCTGGTGGTTCCTTCACTCGCATCGGTGCTGTTGCTAGCCTGCGCGCCGGCTATGATGCTGCCACAGCGGCGAAGGAGGGCCTTGAAGCTACGGGCTTGGAGTATCTTAACGACATTCAGCAATTTTCTGTCGTTGCGACTTCACATATCCCTGTACGGCATTTTAAGTAGCGGGGAATAATGCATGTATATACTTTGGTGATGGGCCAAGGCCAGAGGTGTTTTAGAACGGAAAGGTGAATGCATATTGGGACAAAAAGCTGTATTATTACTTGATGGGCAATAGAAAGATATAGGTTAAGCAAGATGCAATACAATAGCACGTCAAATCATTTACAATATCATCTACCCAATCAGCAGTTTTGTTGGCTTGAACCGTAGTCAATATAATGGTATTCCGTGTTCATATAGAGGTATCATTAAGCTATCGCAAAAACACTCATCCGCTTTGTTTTAAACCCTCCAGTTCGCCGCTCGTCTAATGATGATAATAAAAAAGAAGCCCTTCCAACACCATGGTTGATGGAAATTAAGCTCGTCGTAATATGTGCAGTGTGATTGTTTCACTCCAAGATGACCACCTCTGATTTGTTTTGGAAAGTCGAGCCAGCCAGTGGCCGGATAGCTTCGTCGATGGCTAGAAGAAGGCCAATGATGCCATTTTCTGGTCGGCCTGCTGCTCCAGTGACAAGACCACGCCAGTCATCCCCCTTCCCATCCCAAACAGGCTTGAGTGCTGCGGAAAATTCATCATTGGAAGAAGGCAAGCCGCTAGAGGGAATCTTCCGCTCGATATGCCACCACGGCTCACCTCGACGCTGCTTGATCTGGCCGAGGAATGTGATGCTGCGCTGTACCTGTTGGTTTCCAGGGCCAGTGCCGGCAAGGAGGTACTCAAATGACATCTCATCCGTTGAGTTCATTACAAACTTGAACCGTCCATGTCGATGGGCTTCAATGTCGGACCATGCCTCCCTGATCTTCTTGAAAGCTTCCATGGTTGGTAGGGACACAGGGAGCCAGTCCATAAGAGCCCCAATACCATTAGCACCATTGACAAGCTTTTGCATCAAATCAGTGACTGGAAGGTGAGGATTAGTCTCCTGCACCTGGATGTCAATATCATTGTTGGAGAGATCCAGCGCCACTCTCCAGAGACGCGAAGCTTCGGCGTTCTCGACCGCCTGCGATGCTGGAGGTCCATAGGAGAAAGTCACCTCCTTCAAACTCACTGACTCGGCCTTTATAAAGCCCCTCGCCTTATCCAATGATTCAAAGAAGCTGACAAACCGATCCACGGCTTTGACCCGAGCCTTCAGGTTCTCCAAGATAGAGCGTCCGATATTTGAGCGCATTCGTAAGCAAAATTCGCCCGTACGTGCTTTCCAAGAGACATCGCGACCAACCATGTGGCCCTTGAGCATGGCGAACTTGGCGGGTTTGCTGACCTTGATGATAGCATCGGAAACGCACATGAAAGCAACATCTGAGATGGGACCCCCTGCACCAGAGGCTTCTTTGTCGACAGGCTCAACACCCTTAAACCTGATTGAGACGATATTGTCGGCCCATGGTTGCCTGGTTGAAATGCCCGATGTGGATGCAGTTGGCGCAACTGGTCCAAGCCTAGAGGTCTCTGGACCAGTGCTGGACTCATTTGCAGCCTTTGCATTATTCTTCTCCGCCACGTTGGGGACCATGGATGGGAAGATGTCTGAGAGAGAGATTTCGAGGGTCGGGAGTCGGACCTGCTGGGGAAGAGACCAATTTCTTGTGTCTTTCAGTAGGAACTTGATGTTGTGCCGATAAAGCTCGTGTTGGTCCACTGCCTGAGCAATCATGCCAGTCGCGAACAGGGTTAGGTTGTTCCAGAACTCATCTTCAAGATGAGGATAGCCCTTATTGAGAGGAAGCTTCGATGACAGGCGATTCGACTGTCCATTTGCGTTTCGGCTGCTATCAAACATGTTAGTGCATTGCAAACACAACTATTGGTACTCTATCCCAACTTACACATCAACAAGCCACCACGCATCCCCGCTCGGACTCAGCATGACCATAACGAACCAGTTTGGGTCCCAGCCAGTTCTCTGAAGCCAAATCGTTTTGGTCCATTCGCGGGTATTGGTCAAAGATCTCAACTCATCCTTGCTCAAAGGACTCTTCTTGGTAGTCCAGCCTGTCGTACTTCCGCGGCGAATAAGCTCATCTTCCATGACTCCACATCTCACATTCTCCAAGCAAGCTGCGCCGTCATCCGCCGGATTCTTTCCGTTATTTAATAAATGTTCATGTTGGATAGTGAACTTCGAATGAGGCTTGACAGCGAAAACACCAGTTGTTGGCTCCACAAGCAGGGATGCGCTATCTTTGTAACCGACCTGCATACTTAAGAATGAAGTCGCGGGATCATCGTGAGAGATGTTCAAAATCATAGCAGCATCTCGATTTTGGAAACGAGGGAAGGCCTGCAATCTGCTGTGTATGCTGCCCAAAAGGAATTCAACATGCCGGCCAATAACCGTCTTCAGAAGGGTCTCGGCTGATAAATTGTCCGCGTCGAAAGAAATATTCGTGTCCTTCACCTCCTTATTGTCTCGATACCATTTCGCCACCAAGTGACTTGAGGCCTTGGGATCAGGTTGGCCATTGAGCTTCCGGCCGCTATTGACGGCGACTAAGATCCAACTCTTCGGACTACCAAGCTGTGTGCGCGAAGTCCAATATTGAATTGCCAACGCTCGATTGAGTGGCTCGACCTTGAGGGTTCCCGTCCATGAACCTCTGCTGAGTTGACTTGCTTGTCTCTTGAGCTCGTTGAGCTTATGTGTGAGGACCAGTTCGTGTAGGAATTGATAGCAGCCTAACAGTCCGTCTTTGCTGAGGATATCATTTACCTGCCCCTCTAGGTAATTCTTTAGACCGTCGGGAATCGAAGATGCTGCTGGTTCAAAAGCGAACCGGAAGTCGATGAACCAAAACTGTTTCTCGAAATCTTCGTCTGCGATTGTGAGATCAACCTCGAATTCTCCCGCAACTTTAAATGTTACTCGGCCGGAATCGATTTCGTAGTTTCTGAAGTGATATGGGATCTTGTCGAAATCTTCGAGGTTAAGTCGCAATGATAGTTGAGTATCGAGATCGCTGATCCATTGAATTTGTTCCTGTCGTGTTAGGGGGGGTGGCTCGATGTAGGAGAGCTAGTAGCAAAGTCAGCTTGGTCGCCGTTGTCTCGCGATGCGCAAAACCTACATCAGGCATCCAAGCGGCCTCTCCAGTTGACAGTACTTGGAGGGCTGTTTTCAGATCAGGACTTGGCATTCTCGCAAACGTCAAATCCCTTTTGACGTGACCCATAACATCAAGGGCCCCGGAGAACAAGACCTCTTGCCCTTGAAGGTGAAATCTCAGGTCGATAAGCTTGCTAACCATGTCGGCCTTTCGACTCCATTCTGTAATCACAAGCGCTTTAACCCATTTCCGATGCTCCCTCATAGCAAAGTTCAGTATCGATGTCTTCTTGGCAATGTTTTCGCCAGAACCGTCTTCGACGTCGCTGTTCGGTACCGTCGAGTTTCCATTCATGGCGGCAGTAGGCAAAGGCATCTTTGCCAGTGCGGCAATCTGATCCTGGAGCGCATTGTGAGTCGATTGCGCGAGTCGCGTAAGAACCTTGGATAGTGGTATGTAGCCCTGAGTGATGTGGACTATTTCGCTGGCAGGATCGCTCATCCTGGAGGAGTAGGTGGTTGGTCGTAGTTGTTGATATCAGGGCGAGAAGTCTTCAGAGGCGCTGGGGGTAACGAATGAAGACCTGCCAGGTCATGTGAGGAAGTGCGCGCACGAATCATACATAAGGTTATAGAGTTTGGCGCCGTAAAATCTAATTTTGTTTTTTTCTTTTCGTGAAGGATCGTCTGTGTAAGAGGTGTCGTTTCGTCGGGTGAATCGTTTGTTCACTTTTGGAGGAGTCTTGATTGTTGCTTCATTTGGCCGAGCGCTCGAAACGCCTAGTCATGTGATAGGCCAGGTACAAGTCAGCACAAAAAGACTTTGGGGGCAAAGTGAAGGTTGCATATCATGTTATGCAAGGATTCATTAAATTCACCACCATCGATTAAAATAAAGAGCGTTTCAGTAGCAAGGTAGATTTTGTGCTTAGTCTATTTGGCACATACAGTATGTCTTTTCGTATCTTGAAAAACTACTGATGATGAGGTATACGTCGCCATTGATGTGCCTCCGTAATACCCATGATGTGTTTATGCAAGCCTACCATGTCTTTCAACCCTTTGATCTCTGAACATCTGTGGCGTCGATGGCCCAACACCACAGCCTATCGAAGTATTGGTTAGGCAGGTTGGCAGGGCATAAAGAGCCTTGGGATTATGGCTACGAAGTCATTCCCATCCAAACTAGGAATCGTAAATTCAAGATTGAAATAGAAATTTTCATTTGATTGAGCGATTCGTAAACCATGAGCCAATCCCCCAATGTGAACGCATCTAAAAAGTTCCCAGAAGCAAATGCCCATCATTATGTCGCAAAAGTTACGACAACAGTTTCCATCGTTTTTTTATATAGAGTAAATCATTGATTGGTGTTTTGTTGCCTCGCCAGGCTTGGATATCATAGTCCGAAATCGGTCGTGACTCTCTCATTGTAGGGGAGGCGTTATTAGCTACAAGAATCAGCAAACCGCTTCTGTGTTTCGTCGCACCCAGACTAGCCTACAGGATGCAAGTTATTAAACTTACAACTTGTTAGGAGCAGCAGCATTGGTTGTTGGCCACTGGTAACCAGCTGCGTCGCTGAACTTGTAACCGTAAGAGGAGGTGAAGTCATCCAGAACAGCAGGGCCACGAGAACCTATTAATAATGTAAGTAAAACTCAGCCAGTCTCGTATTAAAACCATACCGTAAGGGTACTCCATGGGAATAATCTCCTTGTTGTCGTCAAGGTAGTGGAGGAGAGGGGTGAAGATGCGCCAGCTGGCGTCGAGCTCGTCGTCACGGACAAAGTTGGACTGGTCACCCTTCAAGCAGTCAAGGACAAGCGACTCGTATGCCTCGGGAATTTTGAGGTCGGAGAATCGTCGTCGATAGGTGAGATCCAGCTCGGTAACAACAGTTTGCATGCTGAGACCAGGCAGCTTAGAGTTCATCTTGATATAGACACTCTCATTGGGCTGAATGCGCATAACAAGCTCGTTTCGGGGAATGTCCTTAAAGATACCCGATGTGACGTCCTTGAACTGGATTCGAATCTCGGTCTTCTGCTCATTGAGAGCCTTTCCGGCCTTCATGATGAAAGGTACGCCATCCCAGCGCTCGTTCTTGATGTAAGCAACGAGTGCACAGAAAGTGGGGCATCTCGAGTCCTTGGGAACGGTGTCGTCCTCACGGTAGGCGGGCTTACTACCGTCAAGAGACTTGCCGTACTGACCAATGATGACGTTCTTGGGCTCAATGGCTGGGATGGCACGGAGAACGCGAACCTTCTCATCACGGATATCTTCGGCGTTGAAAGAGATGGGCCTCTCCATAGCCAAAAGAGTAAGGACCTGGAGGAGATGGTTCTGCATGACATCACGAACGATACCGAACTCGTCAAAGTAGCCACCGCGACCCTCGGTACCAAAGGGCTCCTTGAAGGTGATCTGGACGTTGTCGATGTGGTGTCGGTTCCACGTGGCGCCGAGGAAAGAGTTGCCAAATCTAAGAATCAGAATGTTCTTGACCATCTCCTTACCAAGGTAGTGGTCAATTCGGAACAGCTCCTGCTCGTTCCAGTCAGGCTCGAGTGACTTTTGAAGCTCTCGGGAACTGGCAAGGTCCTTGCCGAAGGGCTTCTCGACCTGCGGGGATGGTTAGCCAACCTTTACCATGATGAGGGTGTTTTCACTCACAATCACACGCGCGACACCGTTCTTGGGGTAACAAATCTTCTTCAAGTGCTGTGAAACAATGGTGAAGACACTGGGAGGCAGTGCCATGTAGAAAAGACGGTGGTTCTCGGGACGGCCTTGCTCAACCTCCTGGAGGTGCTGCTCCAAACCCTGGAAGGACTCGTCCTTGTCGTACTGGCCCGAGACGTAGGTGCAAAGCCCGGCGAACTCCTCGAGTTGCTGCTCAGTCTCCTTTGTGGGTGTCTTTATGTATGACTTGATGCGTCGAATGTATTCATCGTGGTCCATCTTGGTGCGGGCATATCCGACAATCTTGACATCCTTGGGCAGGAACTGATTTCGATACTGAGGTTATGTTAGTCGAGAGAAGAGAGCTCTGTCCAATGGACTGGTCACTTACAAGACCGAAAAGCGCAGGGTACTATCACGCAGCAAAATCGAACATGTTAGCACAAGCACATCAGTATGTGAGGGGCAGTTGGGGGAGCTCCCCACCGTCTTCTTTTTCGCCAGATCACCAGAAGCGCCGAGCACGACGATTGTCGTGTTCTGCTTGAGCTCCATGCATCTAGAGGAGAAATTGTGTCAGTAAAAGAGGTTTTTTTTTCTTGTGGTGTTCAGACATTGAAGCGTGAGGAGCCGCGATCGTATCGCAAAACACTCAGCGCGAGCATGATAGCTCGCAGCTAGAGCGCAAAGTCATGGTGGGGGTGTTTGGGAAGTTGATGGTTGAGGGGAGCACCTACGGATCCATTGTTGAGGTTCAAGTATGGGCTGGGGAACGAGATACAACACAGAAGGGAATGAGGATAAGCTGTACAAGACAAATGGGAGAGTGGATGAAGTATGAGAGAGATCTGGAAGATGGAAATGAAAACGGAAAAGGTGACGAGGTTTTGGGGCCTGGCCAGGAAGGTTTTATGACGACGGGAGCGTCCAATGCCCGCCGCAGACCTGAGCACAGCAGCTGGGGGAGCTAAGGTAACAATCCAAATCCATCCACCTCCATCGATAGGTGGGATCCCTGCGTGAGCGATGGGGCTATGATGCAGTCGGGTCCCTAAAATCCAGAAGTCAAAGTCCCTAAAAAAAAAGAGTGGGTGGATTGGTAGAAGAGAGTGTAGGTAGGTCCGTCCACTGAGTTACTTGTCATGGAGGTATTCACCTAACAAAGTCTTGACTGGATCCGGTGATCAAACCAGTCAAGACTTTGAATTGGTTATAGTCATGAATGTGTACTGTTATGCGATGTCCTTGCGAGGGCATCACTCAGACACCCACGTAGATAAGCTGTGTCTCTTCTCTCGCGTGGCATAGCACAGATGTACCCAGCGGCGATTCTATCTCCGGACTCGTCACAAACTACTAATTCACTGCTATTTTGCCTAAATTTTGCCTACCTACTTACACTTATGGAGTCCTTTTTAAACTGACACTGAATCCATCAATTCTTCTCGCCCGGGCCAATTGCTTCAGGCGCAAGCGGTCGAATCGTTTCCGTGCTTTCGGGGCCATGCTATGCAACTCAATGTCTGACTGGATCTGTCGCGGACTTGACGTATGGTGTTTCCACACACTTCAACCCAGCAACCTCTCTGAGTTTATTTGTCTCAGCAATACGTTACCAACATTCTTAACTACCAGCTCTTTCCTCCCCTCTCATGTCATTTTGTGATTCATGACCGGGCCCGCATCGACACAATGGCAACCGTTGATAGGACACCCAGACCTGTCCATTACATAGTTATGTGCCGTGAGCATGACGAAGCATGTTGCTTCCCCAACTAAACAATCCGAGTTCTTTGTCAGCTTCTCCGGCACCCCCGGGCATCGATCTCTCACCGAGTCCTGTCCGTCCTGGCTTCGGCGGCGGTGGCGGTCCCTGGATTGCCAAACCAGCAAGCCGCCTAAGGTAGCCCAGTGCAATTCTAGGTACCTATTCTGCCGCTCCCCCAACAGGCAGGGACACACCAAGGCCCACTGAGCCTAGGTACAATCTGATTATCAAGACATTGGGGTGTCGGTGTTGTTCCCGTCCTTCACACACGGAGCGTCGTCCGTTACACGATGCCACTGCCGATTCCGGAAAGTGTAATAAGCATTCTCCTCTTGCTAATCTTGATGTCAATAGATCAGTAAGGCTCACTAATAAAAGATGACGCTCAGATAGAGAACCTCCAGCTGAATCTCGTAATCTGGCGGCAAGCACGTAGACCAAAATCCGGCCTCACGGCGCAACCGCGGTGTCTCAGGATCTTCTCCATAGTTGTTAGCGATGGAAGTCTGTGACATGCAGTGCTTCGACTTGCCAGACAACAACAGGTCCACTCAAGACCCCTGGTTCCAGATAGGTATGTCTCGACTGAGCAACTCCCAAGGTCTGCAAGCACCGAGAAGCAATCTAGTCGATTAAACTCCGATCATCAGATAGCCGGCTAAGAATCCGAATCTGTTTTCTTGCACTCCTGACCGTAAAGGGTCAATTATTGATGAGTCGCTCAGTCGGTATTTACATAGACCAAATTTAATGTGGTTCAAGAGTGTAAGGTCGCAATAGGCACTCATTAGATAGCTGTTAGCATACCAATGATATAACATCCTCCTCTTCACCCAACATGAAGTAAAAAAGAACTCACATGTACAAAATGGTGAGCTCCATCAATATCTTCGATGAGCTCATCTTGACCTGCCTTGCTCGGACACCAAATTCCGAACCACTTCGGTGCCAGGATCCACGAGCGCCTACTCGGCCCCTCTCTCCCCGGTGTCGGCTTTAACTAAACCCCAAACCTTCACCAAGAAATCATTGGGGCGGAAAAGGTGAATGCAGGAAATGATTCCATGTAACTTCTAACCAAGAAGTCCGGTTAATTCAACGTAGGTAGTCAGCTGTCTTGAGGGAATTTATGGCATGGTACTTTGAAATATATTCCACCCAACCACCAGAGCCAACGTTGTTGAGCTTCTCGTGTCAACATGCCACTTGAGATCTGGAGAGAGCTTCAAATGGTGGTTGCCGTCCAGGCCTATCCAGGCTCAAGCTGGACCGGTATTGCCGCTAGGTACCTCTACGCTTATACGCAAGGACAATTTACAAGACAGTGATAATGGGAATACTGGCACCACTCTTTCACCGGTAAAAGCATTGTAGAACGAGGTGTCTTCCAGACACAATTGATCCAGATTCCTGTTCGTAATCCAGGATCAGCCAGAATATTTTCTTCCTATCTACTAAGTTACTGGTTTAAACTACTTTACTGCCTACCTGAGGTATTTGTTAAAAGAATAGATCGAAATCGTGAACGCACTAGCCACAGCAGCCACCTCTTATCCGCCGCGAGAGGTCCAGCACGTGATTTCTAGGGTTGACCAGGAAAGTGCGATTGGCGCACCCTCCCCACTCCACAGATCAATCACCAAACACGCACCTCACCAACGCGAAGGTCTTTCGTTCAAACAATCAGCTATCTACTAACCGCAGGTTGTTTGAGAGGACGGAAGTCATACCACAGTCAAGATGCCTTCAGAAGCCGGCCACAGACGTGAGTTTAACCCGCCCGCCAGAGAAGCGACGAGCACACCGACTGGGCTCGACTCGCAAATTTGGAAATCTGAATATCGATGAATTCGTTGCTAACTTTGCCTATAGTATACGTCAAGTGAGTAAACCCTCCTGCCAGCCAGTCTATCACGCATGCGATATGAGGAGGATGTACTTGCCCAGACAAGTGCGCACTCTTCAGATTTTCGATATCGATATTCCGCGAAGCCACGGCACGAACACAACGAGCGATAGGAATTTTGGACTGACGATATTGGTTTAGGGGACGTCACCTGAGCTACCAGCGCTCTCGTCACACCACCCGCCCTGCTACCAGCCTGATCAAGATTGAGGGTGTTGATGACACCAACGCCGCCAAGTACGTCAACATGAGAGGAATGTTCCCAGTCGGTCTGGATACTGACAGTCATGATAGCTTCTATCTCGGCAAGAAGGTTGCTTTCGTCTACCGGGGCCAGAAGGAGATCCGCGGCACCAAGATCCGTGTGATCTGGGGCAAGGTCACCCGACCACACGGTAATTAATACTCGACCCGGTGAACGACGACATGAACAACCATCTAACTTGTCTCTGCAGGAAACTCCGGCGTCGTCCGCGCCAAGTTCACCTCCCCCCTTCCCACCAAGTCTTTCGGTGCTTCCGTTCGTGTCATGTTGTACCCTTCGTCGATATAAAAACAGGGCTTCGGGCTGGAGTTGGTAGTGAGGGCGGTTCTCATTTGGCTGCATTGGTCGAGGCAAGGATAAAACATATTGCCTTGCTTTGGGGCATTGAATTCAAAAAAAGACGTCAAATCCCAACCCCCGAAAAGGCTCTGCACACCTGAGCACCTTCGTCTTGATGATACAACTTCATTCCCCTTTCATGAAACGGTTGGCGGAACTCGATCTCGCCCAGGGCAGTCCACTGAGAGGGGCTTCAGCGATGGAATACTTTTTGGTGGTTGGGATTAGTGACCGGTGTTCGGCTACGGTCGTGAATAGGGTACAAGCGAATCATTGATGAATGCCAGGTCCAGGGCCTCTATTACGGCAGTACACAGCGTTCCTGAAAGCCGGATTGTGATTTGACTCGTGCGGGGAAGTTTTGAGCCATGGTCGGCGTCTTATGATGAATCGGAAACTGCTTTTGAAACAACACTTCACAACAACCTTTGATGGCTCAACTCGTTCCCCATCCCACGGCTACACAGACTCGGATGCCTGCGTCGGGTTGCCTCCATGTGTTCTATGTAATGTGATACGCTGCCATATTGTTCGTAATATGCCATAACTTTGTGACCGCATTCCACTTGCCTCTTGCTTCTACCCACCTAATAATGCTGGCCACATTGTGTACCTACTTGAATCAAAAGAGACCAATGATCCAGATACATCCGCCAGATGTGGCTCGGCCAATGTACTAAAGATAACCTCAAGGCCACAACTCGTTATTGTCACGCAGCCTCGGTCATGCTCAAGGCAAGGATATCACTATCGACGGACAATCGCAACAATGCTTGAAGATGTGAGAAGCGATGGACATGCTATAGAGGAGAGCGAAACGCGAATACAAAGCCGACATTCTCGGTCAACGATGTTCAGTGGATTATTCTATGTTCAAGGCTCGTGCTCATACCACCAGTAACACGTAGCAAACCTCGCATGTAAATGAGAGCGGTTCGACCAGGCTTCCTGTAGAGTATGCATGGGAAACTTGTAAGCTCTAGAAGAACCAGACATAAAAAACCTGCATATTTCACATCCCAACTCATTCTAAACTCTCCTTCCAGTATTGCGAAGCTGAACATTTGGCCACACCGCCGTCAGTAGGGTTTGAAGTTCAGGTGACTGAGGTATGAAATGATATGTTCGGGAAGAGGAACGGGGTTTTTCTATCACCAGATCAACCCAAGTATCAATATCAAGGGCCTGGTGCGGCAGTTTCACAGCATAACACATATACGAAATGCAATAGCTGTGATATCAAATATTGACCAGTCATTCGTCGCGGTAATATCCCGTCAGGGCAGATCCAATTACTTTCCACTGAAAGATGCATTGGCGGCGTCCAGGATATTGGCGGCGGTCGGATCAATCTGTGTAAGTTTAAGCCCTACACTGTTCACAGTATGAAGGTTCTCAGGAAATGAGTTGCCAGGGCGAAACCGTTGTCGTTGAAACGGGATGGGCTGGACAGAGAGTACCCGTGATTAATGGAAAATATTCCGACTGTATAGATGTCATACGACTACCGCTACTGTTTTCTCCACGGACGGCGTATTTTTGCCGTTCCAAACTCGAGGAGGATGGTTGTCGTTAGGCCACCCAACAAGATCAAAATCGTATACATGATAACTGCAGTTTGAGCCACTTACTGGATTCTGGAGACGAACCAAGCAAAGCAAGAACCAAACTTAGTATCATCAAGTAGCAAAGAGTATTTGTTTGGCCTGTCTGGATAACGTCGCATTATGCATTGCGTTGGGGCCCAGCCGGAAAAGCCGGTCAGCCATAGGTATTGTGTATGGCCAATACAGATATTTTGAGTTCGAGGCATTGTGTTCAACCACGAATGTCTCGCGACGAAGAATCAAGGTTCAAATCATATCCCTCCTCGTTAGCAAGTGTGTTTCACTGGGCGGAGATGGGGGAAAAACAGGGCAGACGAGAGTCGAACCGCGTCCAATATCAGCTCTACTATCATCTACTCCTGAGATCTATCCGCCCTACAGTAAGACCGCTCTCATCCACAACCTATGATAAGCCGCCGCTCTATTTTAGCCTACACGAAAACTCAACATTGATCGTCTCAACTTGTTTTTTCGTTTTAGCGCCTATTTTGCAGACCCTATCTTGAAACTTGTCCCATTTGGTAGAAACACCAATTCCATGGATGGGCAATTCGACAAGAGCAAAATGCCATACCTACAAATGCAGCCCAGGTCCTCGCCTTCAGGCTTCCCTCAAAATATTGACCGGGGTATCATCCCTGGGGGCTTGGAGCGCGGCAAGCTGACTTACTAGTAGCAAATCTTTCAACCCGTGGAGGGTTGGTAGGGTGTCATCTTCGTAGCCAAGCAACTAAACGAGCTTGGATCTTGTGCCTTATTCGCTGGGGCTTTGCATAAAGACTGGCAGCAAGTTTTTCACAAAATGGCGTTTGTGCAGCGTCCAAGCCGAGTTGGACAAAGGGCCGATCAGAAGGAAGCATCGAGATTCAAAATGGGAACCCTAGATGTGGCTGAGCTTGCACCCGACATAATAAGTATCGGTACCGCACCATACCATATTGTGATGGATCTATGCGCCTGTTGAAGAGACAACACCAGAGATGGTGTGTGGGAGCCACTAACACGAGATAAAACAGGGGCGAGACAACCATCGACAACGTCAAGATGACCTGGAAATTGCTGAGAGAGGCCTACAGCAGGCGGCGATTAGTTACGGAGTACTAGGGCTCCTTTCCATCTCAACTCAATCCAGCTCCCCAGCCTCCCCAGCCTTTGAAGAAAGAGCCTGTGCTATTTACTAACTGCCTTTTCCTAGGTACCTAGCTCTAGGTACTTTTAGTGCTCCCCTTTGTTGTGCTACATTGCACTTGGCTCGCACCGCAGGCTACAGCTCAACTCAGTTCAGCTCACACAACATGGGACAAAAATGCATCTGATCAGGCATTCATGCACAAACACGGAGCCTCAGAAGTCAAGACGTGGCATGGCATCAATAGCGCCATCCAGATGCCCATGATGATTCTTGGCTTTAGTCGGTCGAGACCAACTTTCTGCAAATATAATAAACTACTAACGTTAGAATGTATATTACTCGGTACTCTGTACAGAGTGGGATACCTGACGGGATGGTACCGTCCAGTGTCTATTGGAGGAGCCATTGAGTTTAAGGGCTTAGCCTCTGGCTTACGACGATTACAGTGAAAACCATAAAAGTCAACATCATCAGCTACACAGGGTGGTAACTGAATTATTAGCCTCGAATGAGAATTCAAGGTACCGAACTTTGGTGCAAGCGGTTGCAACTCTGCAGCTATTATTCTCCCCCATTGGGCCACAAAGCTCCTGTATCCTCGTAAATGGTAAGCAACAGATGCAGATGCAGATGTACTGTACATATGTAGAGAGCCCGTATGCATGTCGTGGCCGTCACTGCAGTAGCCAGGGAAGAAGGGGAAACGACGCGTCATGACCTGGTGATGTGGTGTGTCTCGATACTCTCCAGGTATGGCCTAGGGAAGGCCTCTCTACCTAAGGCAGGCTCTCTTCTTCAAAGGTGCTGTTCGATATCTGATACAAACAGTTTCGGCAGTCGCAGAGGCTCCATGCTGTAATGTTGATGTTGTACGCGTATGCAATCGCCTCCAACTGGCCCTAGTCTGTGTATCAATCGTTCATCTATACCAATATTGGTGTGGTGTTGAGCACCAAGTCGTTCCTTTGGTTGGTTTTCATAATGGAATCGGCGAATACGGAAGCAGCGACAAAGCCGATTCCTACCAACTTAGACACGAAAATCCCATCCCGACCGATGGGAAGGTGCCCTACTATCAGACCTTAATAGAAGCATATCACCTCACTTAAAAACCTCTTGGCCTCTACGTAGTTTCCCCTCATTCTTCCTAAAAAGCTTCCTCACTTTTCACCAAGAAAGGATCTCGCTTCCTCACTCTCGCTTCCTTTGCCTGCTCTTTGCTTGTCTTTCGTTCACTGGTTTTGCGCTGAAGCTATCATCGATTCGAGCCCATCTACAGGGGTAGATCGCTATTCGATAACCTATCAAGAACCTACCTACCTAGACATCTCACCTGCGCATTCACGAGTAATTGATCAACGAGCAGGATACCACTAGTAAATCAACGCTTCCTCCTACGACTTTGACACACATCGGCCATTCCCAGGTTTCCAGCACACGGCATCTGGCTTCGCGGTATTAGCTCGATCTCCAGTAGAATCCCCAGGCTGGTTTGAACGACAATCTTCACTGCCCCCGGCCTCTGAGAAATTTCCAACTCCGTTCCGTCACCTTTTTAGTGACTCGACAACACGCGAGGCCCACTATCGACTGGACCCCTGTCCATCAAAAACGAACACTATTAAGAATCTCAGCAACAAGCCACTCCGGACGATTCTTCCGATCAGTTTCAACGTGGCACGGCTCAATTCCCCTGAACTTCACACCAGCCGACACTAGAAATTTTTAATTAATAGTGACGTCAAGAAAGCAAAGGGAAAAAAATCAACCAAACGAATGATCACCCAGGCCCAACGCAAGCACTTACGAAGCACTGGGCTTGTTCGAAGATCCATTCTCCGACGGATACCCCAACAACAAAGTGATAAATAAAGATCAATCAAATACGAAAGGGGATAAGCTCGATACTCAGGTACTGCCAAAAAAACAACAAGCAGACCAAAAAAGCGGCAGTCACTTTACGAGGATCAGCCCCCAGCACGCCGATCCCACATCATTATCACGCAGCCGCAGGCATTAGCATCAAAACGCACCCGGCGCCGCTCTAGCTCGCATTTGAACACGGCCTGATAAAGAAAATAGCGATTCGCTCTCCCACATCCCGGTCAAATTTATTGGACTGTTTCACGGCCAGCCAAGGGCAAGAACTCAGTGCCTTTCTACAGATATACATCGCATTGTTCTCTTGCGCTGTAGTCCGGTTATTCAGAATTAAAGTACCAGTCCAGGCCAAGACCACAGCGCCAACGAATGATCACATCGTCCCGCGTACGGAGTCAGAGATACCCGCAGCCACCGGCGACACATCACACCTCACTTTGGTGTGCAGAGTACGGTATCATCGCTTTGTCTCCTTAGCCACTCGTTCTTTATAAATCCTGTCGTACCTGGCTCTTCTCTTGCAGTGCAGGCGCCCGCCCACGAGCCATCCCCACCCCTTCCCTAAGCATATCTACAGGGATCTTTTCTGATACGATACGTACACCCAAACTCCGACGCAACCGGGCCACACTATTGCTTGGAAGCCCAGCCTCTCATCACAGCCTTCTACGCCAGCAGCTCTATAAATCTCCACTCCCAATATATTCATCCCAGGATCCACGATAATTCCTGCTCTTCCTTGCTAGTAGCCGTTTGGTCTGGTTTCGGTCATTTCTCCCCGACCGCGTTGCTCCTTGCAATCTCCAGTTTCTTATCCACAATCCCCATCGCATCGGTCGATTGCCTGCAACTCTCCACCCACCTTATCACGCTGAGACTCTAATCGCCAAGCCAGGGCCTTTCTGAGATCCATTGCGGCCAAGCACCACATCAAATAAAACAGTCCTCCCCCCAAGCGCCGCGACCATGGCTACCTCCACTGAACAATACCGCCAATATCCTCCGCCGCCGTCGAATTATCCGGCGCAGGGTCATCAACAGCAGCAATATCAAGAGACTGCCCCTGTCTCGCCGCGCAAAGGTTCGCAGAATCCGCCAGCCCACAACCGAACCTTCAGCTTTCATTCTCAAAAGTCGCATAAGAGCTCTGGTAGCAAGGACTTGCAAGAAACCCACGCCGAGAAGGAAGCGAAGCGTTTACATAGCAAAGCGGATCCCACGTTAGCCATAAGCGAAGCAGAGCCATGTATGTTAGGACATCTCCTGAGTCTGCAACAGGAAGTTGAGGTCGCCCACTAACACTACAGTAGCTGCCATCGCTGCCATGATGACCGAGTCGAGTTTTGCCCCTTTGCGGTCCATGCAACACAAGGATGCCTTCGGAAACTCTATCGGTGGGTAGATTCGCTAGCATGAACAACATGACACCACTGACAACTCATATAGCGGATCCCGACAAGTCGAACCCGACTCGAAACAGGTGGGAGCGCCCATTAGACACTATCCGTAGTTTCGAGGCCGCAATCGATGGTGGTTACTCACGCAAGTCTCTCTACCGAGCGGGTAAGTAAGATATGTTGCGTCAGATTCAGTCAACTTAATAACACCGCACAGAAACGGACTCACAAGCCAACTGGAACAGGCGGAATAGTTCCTATAATAGTCAGCCTCGCTTCCCTCGCGACAACTACTACAACAATCGCCCCGTTTCCTTTAGACCGGAGAATCAATTTGAAAATGGGTCTACCCGAAGCAACTACTTCGATGGGCAAGCTTATAGCAATGGCTTTGGTACTGGTCCATCTCGGCAACGTATGTCTAGAATGCAGTCTGAGCCACAGTACCAGAGCGGCCACGATCAGAATATCTATCCTCTTCCCCATAAGGACCGATCATACGAAACGGTGACTTCTGCTGCGGGTAGTGGCAATTCGGATCACGCAGGCTATCAGACAGACCCTACGAGCAGCGACAACAGCTCAATCGATCGGACGATGCCGGCTAAGCGCCGCGAGCCATTCAATGAGTATGCGTCCGGCTCATATCAGCCTCAGCAGCCATACCAGTCACGCCCTTGGCCAGCATCTGGTTCTGGTGTGAACAATGAGGGACAACCGCAACCACCACCACCTTCGCATTCGCATTTGCAACCTCCTACGACACAGGCTGAGGCCTCGATTCCACCGCAGAAACAGAAGAATACCCTTTTAAGGAGGACATCAACTCAACAGTCAACACACCAACCTCAGCAAGCAGCTGGCGGGGACAAGCGCAAGAGTTGGTTTTCTCGTAGGTTCAGCAAAAACTCTTGAAGAGCCAACGGTTCAGTAATGACTATCAACGTTTGAAACGCACACGGAACAAACCTTATTATGCAACTACTTTCATTTGTCGATACCCGTTTTCTTTGATATTCAACGTCGAATGGCACGATCGAACAATACTTTAAGCGCCTGTACTATTCGACAGATTTCGCGATGGACCCCTGGAGTATGCTGCCGTGCCTCATGATTCGTCCCCCTTCTAGGGCAGAGGTGCAGATACTGTTTAACTTGGGTCAAATTGGTTTACAGTTGTGACGATACGGTTTATTTTTCCCAATGGAATAAGGCGAAGCACTTGAGTTTTGTTTCGGAATGGTACATTAGCAAACGAAACTGTACTGGGCGTTGGCAGGTCAGGCCTTGTAAAGCCAACCCTTTTGAGGGTATCCCCGAGGAGCAGGGCAGAGGATGGATCTACCACCACGATCATCATTAATTATACTCACACTTGAGACGTACATAGCATATACACGTGGCTGTAGAGGTCATCCAGACATGATGGTCCGCCCAAGCTCGCGAGGCATGGTCATGAAGATGACGTGAGAAAATAATTGAGACGATTACCTCCTGAGACTCTTATCTTGCCGGATACAAATTTATGAAAGAGTGAATCAACTCTATGTATGACGCTACGTCTACTTGTCCTTCTTGCTCTCTGGCTTTTGTTTGTCCGACTGATCCTCTTTCATAGCTACAATAATGTATCCCACAAGGACGACGTTGGCCAAGACAGCAGCTAAGCCACCAGCAAGAGAAGAGTTTCCTGTTTGTGATTAGTCTTGATTATGACACGTCAGGGTGAAAAGATATACCACGAAAGACGGTATTAACAGTGAGAAAATAGGAACCAATGGGGACCACAATCATGGCAAAAGTGAATGCTAGAAGCTTGTAGATGACTTGGCTGTCAAAATCGTCAGTTTAGATAGATGTGATCGATGTAGTGTAATGCATAAGATGAGATAGGTGGCAATAATGGCGGTTTGAAGAATATAAATGGATAGAAAACTTACCTGGGAACGGCAGGAGCAGTACTAGAATGCTCATCAACGGGATCGTCCTTATCGAGGAAGGTCTTTTCAGTAGCAACGATGCGTCGAGTGGCCATTTTGAAAGAATACGAGAGGAGTGTTAGGCTCGGTATCGTCTTATGGAAGTGCTGTAGTCGAGTTGAGGATATGTACTACTCAATTGAGCTGTAAAGGTTAGAGGAGGTAGGTCCCCACTTGCACGTGCGGTGAGTTTGAGGATTAAGAAGCACTACTAAAGCACGAGATGATCAACGCGCGCCATTAGATAGAAAATTTTGAATTCTTTGTTCTCACAATAAGTAGAGATCCATAAAGAAAATCGTTATTCGCCTGATTACCAATTCAACAAGGCCATTTCTGTTTTTTTTTCCCTGATTGATTCAATTGACTCCTTCCAACCTTTTCCTTTTCACTGTATGTATCTGACACTGACGCGAAGTTGCATGTTCACGTGACTTCGTGATGCAACTGATGCGGGTCGCGTTAAAGATTGAGTGCACTTCAAAAAAATCTCCACCTTGACTCGCTCACTTCACGCCCCTCCGGGATTTGGATTGGGATCCTCCTGGTACTCACTAGCACCATCATCTTCCACTCTCCGACTTTGAACACGTCGTTTGTTGATTTTTTTTTTCTCCCCTTTGTCTACTAAGCATTCTCCTTAATGACACCGGTCTGCCACTTTCATCCAGCGCTCTGTTTTCTGTTGGCCGAACGATAAGAAGGGCAGAGAAGAACAGACCAAACGCTCAACCCGTTCATCTGTAGTGGCAGCCCCCGCCCTAGACGATCCAAAGTACTTCTAGCCTCGATTTTTACTCCTATTGTTTCGTTCGCCCATAATAATCCACCTACTATTATAATGGCACGAAGCTCTTCACCCTTGCCAATCCGGCATTCAAACGCTCTACCTCGCACCCCATCGCTCGCTCGCAATACAATAACCATTGACGATGCCGATGAAATAACGGACACAATTCCCTGCTCTCCCTCCGCCTTTTTGCGTGACCGAGATACTACAACACAACCAACACAAGTCCTTCAGAAACCTGGACTCGCACCAATGCGAAGCTCCTCTCCTGCAAGCAGCATTGTGGAAGTTCCTGCATCATCGCCCTTCCAACAACCTAAAAAGCCTACACCTCTGGGTAACACTCTTGGTAGCAGAGTTGCCCCTCTCGGTACCTTTTTTCGTCCTCCACAACGGCCTCCTCCTGCAATGACCAACAAGCGACCGGCTGTTGAGCCTATCAATCTCATCTCGGACGATGAGGACGACCTCACACCTCCCCGTGGCGATATTCGACCGACAACGTTTAAGGCACAGATCTCGGCATTCGCGTACAATCCCGAACCAGAGAGCTCGGAAAAGACCATCAAGACTAAACTCCGACAGATCTATGATGTTTTTGGAGAAGGAGTGCCTTCGCACAAGGCCAAGGAGGCATTGAGTGCATGCAAAAACGATCTCACAGAAGCCATAGACTATCTCGAACTACAAATGCGTCAGTCCAAACAGCCGGCGTCCAACCCTAAACCTGGCAGACGTCTGATTAGCAAGGCGGCTCTCCAATCATCAGCAGCGGCGAGCCGGGCCAGCTCCCGCTCACGCACAGCATCCATCAGCCCTGTGAAGAAACCCCGGCGGCGACTAGTACAAGGTCTCCGAAAGACCTCGATCCCTTCGTCTCCGGCATTCCCATCATCTCCCCCCGCCCATGCCTCAAGCGACGATCCGCTAATTATTGACCTTGTTGACGATGGGCAGGAGGATATGTATCAGGCGGAGGCATCGCCAGAGCCTTCAAACGATGAGGATGATCGGGTACTGACTTGTCTCAACACAAGCACTGTTCAAGAACTAGCTGCCATGACAGGCATGAAGGAAGAGCAACTTGCTTGCATGATCGAGAAGCGACCTTTTGATGACATATCCAAGGCTAGGCGTGTCACCGTCGGTAAAAAGCCTGGCGCCCGAAAGGCTTCCAAAGTCAGCATTGGAGAGAATGTTGTGGAGGCTGTCGGTGTCTTTATTGATGCAGTTGCCGCAATCGACAATGTTGTCGGCAAGTGTGACCGCGATGCAAAAGCTATCAGACAGCAGCTCGATACCTGGGATATCGATACATTCGGGCATAGTAAGCGAGAGCGAAGCCAAAACTCAGACGATCTGCCTCCAACCCCTACAAGCATCAGCGCGCCCAGATACGTGCGCCCGCCTATTGCCCAACAGCCCAGGTACATGGACGGGCATTGCCAGATGAAACCTTTCCAGCTTGTAGGTCTGAATTGGATGTCCCTCCTCTACAAATTTAACATAGGCTGTATCCTTGCCGATGAGATGGGGCTGGGCAAGACTTGTCAAGTCATTTCACTCATTTGCCACCTTGTTCAAGATTATGAGGAGAGCAAAGAAGGAAAAGGAACCCGGCCTTGGCCCAATCTCATTGTCGTTCCCCCAAGTACCTACAACAACTGGCTAGGAGAATTTGAGAAATTTGCTCCAGACCTCTCGGTGATCGGATACCGAGGCTCTCAGGCAGAGCGAGCTGAGATCGCATATGAGATCGAACATGATCCTGAAGCCTTCCACGTCGTGCTTGCAACATACTCTCAGATTAACAACGACGCGGATATCGAGGCTATGCAGTCCATTGGAATGCACACTGCCATTTTTGACGAAGGCCACAAGATGAAAAACCCTGAGACTAAGATATACAAAGATCTTTGCCGTATTCATGCATCATGGAAAATGCTCCTCACAGGTATGTTCCCTCTGGTCTTCTCAATGGGCGCTTTCGCTAATGTTGTATAGGAACTCCTGTTCAAAACAATTTGTTGGAGATGACCTCACTCCTCAATTTCATAAACCCTAATATCTTCAAAGGCTGCATGCAACACATTCAGTACATCTTTAGCCAAAAGGTCACTATCAGAGACGTTTCGAACGGTGCTTTTCTGTACAGTGAGCGTGTTAAGCGAGCCAGAACCATTTTGGAGCCTTTCATCCTTCAGCGTCGAAAAGATCAAGTTTTGTCAGATATGCCTTCCAAGATCTGCAATGTCGTCCGCTGCGACATGGACGAGAACCAGAAGCAAGTGTATGCCGAGTATGAGGAGATGTTCAAGCTTGAGCCGTCCAAGCGCGTCACAAAAGTCCGTGGCCGTGGAAATGACCAGAACAATTGCTGGATGCAGCTTCGCAAGGCAGCACTCCATCCGCTCCTTTTCAGGCGCCATTTTGATGACAAGAAGGTTGAGAAGATGGCTCGAATCCTGATGGATAGCGTTTCTCAGGATGAACTCCGTCAACCCGACATAAAGCATCTAATCCAGGAACTCAAGGACTCTTCAGATTTTGGACTTCACCTCTGGTGTCGTGACTACCCAGGTCTCCTCGGAAAGTTCGACATCCCTCCAGAGACTGAGATGGACAGCGGAAAGGTGAAGAAACTTCTCGAGCTCGTCAATCTGTATCAGGAGAACGGTGACCGGGTCCTTGTGTTCAGCAAGTTTTCTCGCGTCATTGAGCTGCTGCAGGAAGTGCTCGATCAGCAGAATATCCGGCATCAAGTCTTGATGGGGAGCACCCATGTTGTAGAGAGACAGACGCTGATTGATGAGTTCAATGATGACCCGGATATTCCAGTGTTCCTGCTCACAACCGGAGCAGGTGGCACAGGTATCAACCTCACAGCTGCAAACAAAGTCATCATCTTTGACCAGTCGGACAACCCTCAAGATGACATCCAGGCCGAGAACAGAGCCCATCGCCTTGGTCAGAAGCGCGAAGTCGAAATCATTCGACTTATCGCTTCCAATACTATCGAAGAGCTTATCTACAAAGCCTGCCAGAAGAAAATCGAACTGGCAAATAAGGTCACTGGTGCTGTGACTGATGAAGATCCCGGTGTGACAGAGCAGACCCTCGAGACAGAGGTCCGCAAGATGCTCATGGAGGAACAAATGACGCCTCCTTAGGAAGGGGGAATGTTCTCCTGAGCAATTGTCCAAGAGCCCGCACGTTTTCCTACACATTCATATATTGTGTCACATTTTTCTCCACGATCTACCTCTGCTGTAAGAACTTGATTCTCTGCGCTGCATAGCAGAGCGGCGGCTTGTGTATCAACCTCGTTGGCTTTTGCGTCGCATTATACGGTTTGCTTGAACGGCTCATGCCCTGTCTTCCTCCCAGCATCGGAACCCCATAATGATAGCGGTTTCGTGTTTCGAGGCACAGTGGTTCGTTTTTTCATATTCTTTTTTTTCAGCGCTATAGAGGGTTTGTACGGATTACTCATAATACTTTTACGAACTACATGGCATGGCAGGAAGCAAGGGGTGTACAAGACGAATTGCTACGGATTCTAGAAGCTCATGCATGGTATTGCTAAGGTATTACCATGATTACGCATAAGACCATAGATAAATCACCAGAGCATCACGGATGCTCCAGGAGATTAAATGAAATTCATATCACATGAAACTGCACTATGATTGCATTAGGTCGACTGATTAATCTGGTTTCATTAAACAGACACTCACAAAAAGGAGAATACCTAATTTCAATTCCGCATCAACAATAAACAACCTATGGCGTTACCCAGCAACAGTTGTAACCCCCCGTCCCGGCCCGTCGCCGCCCGTCCCATCCCCGGGCCCAGGCGCACGCTAAAGGCGAGAGATCGAATAATGGAAGAAGGAAAGAAGGCGAGAATGAACAGACCCTGAAGTCACCTACCTAATGTGCATTAAAATCCGCACACTCAACATCGTGATACGTCCAAGTCCAGCTTAGGTAGGTAACTTCTATACAGAAACTCGACCATTTGGTACTTGAACTACTAACCTTAGGTAGTAGGTAAGTTACAAATAAATGATGGTTTTCGTTTGTTTTTGTTTTTCCAGCTAATGGGAATTCTCCCACATTGCCACCATTTTTCAAGTGACCGAATCTGCTGATTACTCCTAGTGTGTGTGTTGGCGTCCCAACAAGCAACCAACCTGTCTGACTCGACAATGAAGTCCAAGCTCGGATTTCAAAGTCTGACTTCGCGGTGTGAAACGTACAAACGGACTTCTAGGATGGTGAAAATCGGGACAAGTACCAAATCTCATGTATATTGCTGCCCGATTCGATGGTCTATTCGTGATTTCCGGAGAGACCGTGCGCCTGGTCCATGAGGAATGCGGGATGGGCGATAGGCGATAGGCGACGCACGATGTACCATGGAGGGATAGACATGCGGGAGAAGAGAAGAATGAGCTGAAGAGATATTTTTGATCTATTGGCCCAGCTTGCTCATTCCCCAGTACCTGGATATCCGCCTCGTATAATTCATTAGACCTGTTAAAAAAATGTTTTATTTTTGATAGGATTTCTTGACAAGTCAGCCACAACAATAGTATTGGAACAATATGTGGAGGCTGGCGCACGCAATATTGAACCCTGATGGAGACCGTGATGGTGTGGCCTAGAACCCTTTGTTCAAACTCACTGCGACCTAGAGTAGCGAGGATGCACAAGAGACAGGACACCAGTAGGCAAGATTAAGTGAAATGTGGAACTTTTGAAGTTCCGTTGTAGATTCTTGATATCTTCTATGGTACCAAATTCCGATTCTTGACCCAAAAAAAAAGAAGAAGAAAAAGGCAAATGTGAAACTGAATAGACGCACGCATTCACGCGTGAGGATATCATTACAAAACGTGCAAGAAAAATATTTAACTCCAAAGGCAGCCCATTGCCCATGTTATGTCCTGTAGACCTCTTTTCTTTGTGCTCGCTACCGATGATGCTCGGCCGAGACTTGCGCTAAAGATCAAATGTATAAAATCATGTACAAGAAAATATTCTGGTAGATCCAATTGGAGTTGCTTAGTGTCCTGGTCGTGACTTGAGACCGATGTCACCATTGAGCAACAGCGTCTTCCAGCGACGGTCGACAGCATGACGATCGCGGCCGAGATTTCGGGCGCAATCTTGCCATTCTGCCTTTGACAATCTAAGCTTCTCTAGCACGATTTCAATGAGGATACGATCGTCCTCGGCGCTCCAGTCCTCTTCATCAGAGGAGTCTTCCTCTCCGAGAAGATGTCCGCCTTGTCGAAGATGCATGTTGTGGAAGTCGGAACGGTCGAGGCCGAGAGGCAGCTGCTCAGGGGCAATGCGCGTACGCTTTGGCGTTGAGGGCGCGACTTGCTTGGTTGAGCGGCGCGACGGTGACTCGCTGCCAGACTCGCTCGCTGATGTATAGCGTTCCGCCTCCTCGTCGGTAGCACGGCGCCTCTTGTTAAGAGGACGCGGTGCCGCACGCTTGGTTACCTTCTTGGGACCAACTGGCTCGCGGCGTTGCGGGCGTGGACGGAGGCGCAACTTCAGGGGAGGTGCTGCATGGGCGAGCGGTGGAGTTGGTAATTGAGCGAGCGAAGGAGTCGGGCGAGGATTGGTGATGATAGGCGCAGGTGTTGATAGTAGTGATTGGAGCGAGCGACAGGTGGTCATGATGTTGGCGAAAGATGCGTGCGACGAGAAAGCCGGAGGGCTGGCAGGAGGCGAGAAAAGAGAAGGTTGCAGCCGAGAGTGGGTTGAGTGCGACGCATCGCAAGGCAGCGCGGACGGAAGAAGCATGGTAACGAGATTCTGTTTTTGGGGTTGAATAATAAAGATACGAGATGTGATCGCAGCGACTATTGTTGTTGTTTGGTGCGCAGGGCGAAAGGCGAAGCGGTGGTTGGCGTGGGGTGCGATTGCGACTGGGATAGACGACGCGGCCAGGCGCAAAAGTAGGTACGGCGGGCAGTTTTTTGACGATGCTTGTAAGTGCGCGCGCGATATTGGTGAGGTGAAGGATCGAGCCGATTGAGAGATGGAAAGGTTGCGATGCGACTATTAAGAAAGTCAAGAATGCAAACGATTTGATGTTTGTCTGTTTGTGTTTGTGTTGATGTTGTTGTAGGGAGGAACTGAGTCTGTCTGTTGTCGGAGTGAAGAGCAGGAAATGCGGTGGTTGTGGTGGGAATTGGAATGAACGGGGGGTTGGTCAGGCAAGTGACATTGGAATGGGATGGGAAGGGGCAGGGGACGCAGTGGCCTAATATGGATCTGGATGAGGTGTGGTGTGGAAGTGAGAGAAGGGCCGTGGACCGGGGTCAGAGAAAGGTCCCACCTACCGTCAGGGTCGTTGGGTGAAGCCGCGCACCCAGAGGAAGGAGCCACCAGCAGGCGACAAGTACCATCTAGGCCTGTCTCGGGGTGCAGATACAGTGCAGACGCCCAGCAACGTGGACCTTCCCGTGAGTTCTGAGTCGGTTCACGCCCGTTTTAGCGGCAGCGGTAAAGTTAACTTGTGTACCTACCTTTTTAGCTACTACTAATCTGCTATTGGGGAGTAACTGTGAGGTAGGTACTTTGCTACCTGTAAGGATCAAGGACCCCGTGCACCACCAGATCGCCATTACCCAGGACAAATGTTCTTTGACGAAGTATTTTGGGCTGGCTTGGAGAGCCACATTAGTAGTTAGAGCACTCCCGAGCACTCCGCCTCCAGGTGTTGGGAATCAATCGGACATGGAAGGGGACAAGGGTGTCGCAGGGGGCAGGTGCACACACACATGTCGTGCCTCTGACAACGCAAATAGGTACTGATCGCTGTTTCCGGGTAGTAACGATGGATTTTTACAACGGTGTCGGACTACTGGCAGAGAAGGAACGAAAGACCCATGTTTCTCGCACATGATACATGTTTCTTTGCAGATGAGGCATATGTTCTGCATGTAGACCCTTGCCAGAGCGCTGCACTGTACGGAACTGACCAAGCGTCGGTGGGTGTCCAGTTGGACCATGACACTTGAGACATCCTGGACAGCCTCGATCTTTGTCTCAGCACACTGTCTTCTTGCCCGGAAGCATTAGGACATTTCCATGATACGGCACGAGATAACATATCATATGCCTCGTTTCTTTCCTCTTTGATTGACCTCTAATCTTACATGCGTCTTGCTTCGAGAGACTCCGCGTCTAGGATGATACTATCGAATAATGCATCCCTCTCTACAACCCTTCAACTTCATTCAATATTAACACAGCCAGCCAATGGTGCCATAGGGTAGAAAGTAGGCCCCCTTCTTGCCAACCCTTCATCTGTTCCCGTCTATACACAGGGGAGATTATTGGCTTTCTTGACGTCGTTTCAACAGTTCTGACATCAACCGCCCTGCATATTCGTCCCCATGTTTCTCCCTCTGTTTGACCAAAAAAGCAATAAACCTTCATCCATCCCTTCCTCATGGTCATGCACGAAATGACCAGGACATCCAAGACAAGCACATGTACATGTACATCATTTTCTCACTGCAGCTGAATATATGCTGCAGCGTCAATGTTTTGCGTGTCAGGAACCCATAACGGTGGGAGAAAAAGAGGGGAGAAAAAATAAAACAACCTTAAGAGTGAAAGACAGAAAGAAACAGGCAAATATGTACACATCTCCACAATCATACGACGATGCCACTCTTCCCGTTTATTCTACCCGTACCGGGATACGACACAGGGTCATATTCCTACCATACATATAGCTTTCTTATTTATCTCAGTTCCGTATGGTCTTTTTCTCTCTTCGTCAGAGCCTGGCCGATACGCATAGAGACGTAAGGGCAATCAAATGGACCAACATGGCAATATCCAAGTCAATGACACATAGCGAGTAGACCACCAACATATCCTCGCTTCTTTGTTTGACTTGAGCCCTCTCCTCCACAGCAATTCCCTCTGGGCTGAGAAATTGACTGACTGCCTCAGGGTTCATAGGTTCTCTAGCACTACCGCCTGCCCTCGACGTCCGGGTTGGGCTTGATGCCCTACCTGACTCAAGACATTCAAGCTACACATACATGGATACGTGCAACTTAACTGGCAAGGGTCTCATGCAACCAAGCACACCAGTTAGAGATTTTTTGTGTGCTACTGCCTACTAGCTTTAGTTTCTCGACTTGAAAAGAAATGCATGCATCGGGCAACATTGGTTCATCCCAAACCAGGCGCAGGCCGTGTATGACTTCGCTTGTCAAGTTGACACAGGCAATTTCGACGAGTCGCGCTTGTTCATCCACACAAGAATGAGTTTGTTGCGATATTGTTACTCTGTGCTACACTCCCCGGTTGGTTGATCCAACAGACCAAGGCGGATCAATCAGGCAGTCCCTGAGAGAGCAGCATTGGTGTGCCTCAGTCACACAAGAATCTGTCTGATGGATGTCTACATAGTAGTTTAAAAACTCTCCGTTGATGCACCAGCGGGCAGTGGAGGGTACTCCTCGCTAAAAGGTAGAGTTACCTTACTTTGCCTTGGCTGGTGGGAGCGAGCCGTCGCGGCACGGGCTAGGACCATCCCATCCATGGTTCCCATCTCATCCATACCCTTCCATTCCTTTGCCGTACCGTTCGCTTCCACGTTGATGTGCTGCAGGGTCCTGTGTTGTCAGAGCTCCCGAATGACGACAGAGGCATGCTGAGCTGTATCATGTCTGCGGCACCGATTCATTCGTTTCTTGATTCATGTTTCTTGATGTGCACACTTTTTCGTCTACCTTCCACTATTCCGTACCCGCTTCTCCCATTCTATAACAACCCAGCAAAAGGGGGGTGTATGAGGTCCAGGTGTCGAATAGTGGGTGTGTACGTGTCTGCGTGACCTTTTTCTGTTACCTCCTTCACAGGTGAGTCGGTGAGGTCATGCTCCGTTTCAAACCCTACCACTCTTTGTTCTTTTCACTTCTCGCCCGCTTTTGGAAGAAGCAGGAACGCGCGATTTGTTGGCTATCTTGGCTGGAGGCATCTTAGAGAAGCACTATAACCCTCGAAGGCGAAGTTGTCCTCACACCCAAGTCAGTTGGGCTTATGACGATGCAAATACTTTCATGCGAAACGTCAGTCGATCGCCAAAGAATATTCGATCTCCTTGATCGAGACCTTGAAGTCTCCTCTTTTTGAAGTTGCACCATCTGTGCATTTCCTCCCCTCCTCATCATTGTTCAAATGCTTCATGATAAGCCTAGTCTCTTCCCATGACGCAAATATTCAGCAGAATCGAGACCCGATCACGCTGCGGTTTTTGTCAGATCATTCACCGCTTGTCTACAGCGCATGCTTCTCGTTCTCCTTGCCATTGGCCCCGTAGCGTAGTAATTGCTCTTGATACCGTCGCGCGATTACCGCACAAGTCGCGAGTGAGACGCGAGTGAGGTCAGTCAAAACGCGTCAAAACGCGTCAACGCGTTAATTAAGACATGCATGATCTCTCGGAATGGCCAATAGAAGAATACGGAAAGATGGGTATCAGTGGAGAAGCAGCGCAACCACTTCCGAGCATGGTCAGTGCGTACATGAAGTACCTGTTGGGCTCTGCATGGGTGATAGCATACAGTGCGGCAGTATAATTCCTCACGGCCTTACCCTGGAACCAGGAATTACCCGCAAACCTTTGTCTTCTGCTTGAGAACGACGTCAATGGTGAATCGTTGATTGGCAGAGTTGGCAATATTCCTCTCTGCTTCACGGACCACATTGCGTCACAGACACTCTTCTCCCCTCAGCTACTGACATGTCCGGCTTCCGAAACTTGGACAACTCAAGCTGGATGGTATCACTTGTGTCTCAAACAAACACCCCCATGGAGGGGAACACAATTCAGGACAAGCTTGGCATCTTATGCTTCACGGCTGACCATTATTGCCACCTCAGGCAGTCAATTTAGGTAACCTCTTCCTACCCTTCAGTCACGATTGCTTCTATATCTTCCCTTGCCAAGACCCATCATACAGCCAAAAATACCCTAATCAGATAAAAGAGAGACATGTCAACACACCAGACGCGTCTTAAGGTAATACAGTAAACAGATCAGGAACCCCTCAATTCAGCTCTCTGTCTCATCATCAAAGACACTCCCTGCCCTCGATCGAGCCAGCCGAGGAAAAGGAGAGGGGTTCTCTTGTTCATGTATATCTTATGTTCTCTCCCTCGTGAGGAATTTGCTTTTCTTTGTTAATGATGTCTCATATCGAGATCTGTTTGTCCCTGGCTAGTGGCGGGCTTCCCGAGTTCTGGGGTCTGATGAGAGTGATGTGACAAAAGAACGAACCCTTTAGACTTCTCTCTCGATGTTTTTGCCACATTGGTTATCAAGTATTAAGTCAAGACTTATTCGAGTTACACAAGACGACTCTCTCGTGGTGTTTGCTGTGCTCAGAACTTGGAGGACACTGTCTACCATAATGCGGTTACTGATGGCTCGTATACAACCAGTCGAAACTGATACCAACCATCACCATTATTCAGTAAACTCAGGTGAAAGTATCAACCCCCTTCCACCACTCGTCAGTCTGTGTCAAAACGCCTCGTTGTTGCTTTGATACTAAAATGTCTCTACATATTTTGCCCCTTGCATTTTGTTTGAGTTCTGTAGTGTGGTGTGCTGGTAGGCTGTCAGTTTCCGTCAATAACTAATTAGTTTGTCAAACAACAGAAACATGAGTAATCACCTACCTACAAACAAAAACAAGAACAATATACTTGCAAGACTAAGTCTATATCAGGAATTATGGGCTATGAGATGGCAAACGATTGTCAGCAAGTAGTAATGCCTTCAATAAATTCGTATATAGCTTACCCTAGACATAGACAATCTGATAAACTTTCCTGAGGAACCCCTTGCACATGCACATCGAGGGAGCTTTGCCCCACGCTACCTCCATCGAAGGCCAGCTAGACTACGTAACCTTAAGGGAGTCAGTCATATGAGGATACGTTGTTCTGGGGTCAAGCTGTTAGAGCTGTATGATGTGCCCAAGTTCGTGTGCTTCGCCCAATCTGCTCATTCAAGCAAACCATAAGTGACCACACGATCGTTACACACATTGACAATTTCGAAGGTCAACGAATAAAGAATAGGTTTACATCATAGCCTTCATTCATGGCAGGCACTGTATTACTGTATCATGATTATGTCCAAGTCACGTCGCCCAAGAACGCCAAACACAAGATGATAATCATCATCAACCCACTCCACAGTCTCACTTCGCTCTCGATACCGCCAGATGTTTAGACTCCCTATTTCAATAGTTTCCACCACAGATACAGGGAGAATTATACCAAAAAGATCCCAGCCGAGCTGATGAATCACATGACCGTCAAATTACATCTCCTCATGCTATGCTGCTACTCGAGATCAAGGTCCCCCTTTTGATTCTAGAAACACGATTCCAACAGGTGAACATCCGTGCCAAACAGGGCTAGCGACGGAGATGAGGATAAGAAGGCGCCGTCAAGCGTATCGTCCAGTTTAGAGAATTTGGGCTATGCGAGATGTGATATATGCCAAAATGGAAAAAGAAAAATAACAGCGCTGAATGAACCTGTCGTTACTGCTGACCAAAATATAGTACAACAGAAGGCGGGAGTTATGTCGTTTGCCTTTTCATAGAGGAAGCGTAGTCGTCGTTGATTAGTTATACTCTTCATATTAATCCCAGAGCAGGCTGTCACTCGCCCACTGCCATTACATAACGATGCAGTCCTTGTCGTCCTTGGGATTCTTCTGCATCTTGCCGTTTCGCGGAGGGGCAACCTCCATGGGAGTACCCTGGCCGCTGACAGCCGCCTGGATGATGGCTAACCGTTGCTTGGCTCGCTCCTCGCCAGCATCGGCAGCTTTGACGTACCAGACATTAGCCTCCAGAACGTCACGTCGGCATCCGATGCCCATCTCCGTGAAGTAGCCGACGGCGTATTGTGCTTTCACGAAGCCTGTGCCACAGTTAGCTACCTCATCGTCTACACCGCACCAACAAAGCACTCACCTAAGTCGGCTGATCGACGCGCCCACTCATAAGCCTCCTCCTCATCCTTTTCAAGGATCGGGGGAGCGCCGACCATGTACCACGCACACAATCCCATCATGGCACCGGCATGTCCTCTTTCGGCAGCGCCGGTATAGAAGTGAACGCTGAGAGCCGGATCACGAGGGCAGTTAAGCAGGCCATGCTCATAAGCATCACCCAGTCGATAATTAGCCTCAGGGTGGCCTAATTCCGCAGCCTGAGTAAAGAGCTCGGCAGCGTGAATATCGTCCTTGAAGATATCTGCACCATACCCATTCTCATACAAGCAACCAAGTTGATATGGCGCGGAATTGTACTGAGTATCAGCCGCTTCAGCAGCTAGCTTCATCCACTTGATTCCCTCTCGGTAGCGCTTTTCTCCAAGATCACCAGATAGACAGGCCTTGCCCAAACGTGTCATGGCGCCAGGATGGCGCTTCGAAGCAGCTGTCCGCAAGAATTGCACCGCCTTGGCAGGATCTTTCCGGCAACCCCAACCGAATTCATAGCATAGAGCGGTTCGGTAACCAGATTCAGCGTGGCCGTGCTTCGCAGCCAAAACAAACAGAGGGAATGCCGAATTATAATCCTCCTTACCCTTACTGAATAGTCCAGAAGCAAACCCATCCGCGAGATAGTATTGCGCAAAGGGGTATCCGGCACTGGCGAGACGCTGTAGGATTTGCCGGGCTTCACGAACCAGTTCCCGCGGGCTTGACACAGAACCTTCGGCAGTTGGGCTGTCGCGACCCTTTTGAGGTTTGGGGCTGTTCTTGCGTGCCTTGGGTTCTGAAAAGTCTAGACCTTGCTCCTGGGCTGTTGAAATCAAGAATATAGCGAACGAGTACTGAATAGAAGAGTCATTTGTTTTTTTGACGTTGGCACGATACATGTCCAGAGTCTTTTGTGTGCTGAGAAGAGACGCATTGTTACCAATCACAGTTCGAAGATTGGAGTTATCAGGTGTCAATGGCGCCGGAGCCTGCTGAGGATAAGGCGCATGAAGCAACTCGGCGTACGTCGACATTCTGACATCAGGAGATTTACGTGAACCAGCTGGCATAAGACCCGGAGAGCGGCCACGTGAATCAGAATAGACAGAATATGACGATGGTGGCCGAGGCAATGAAGTCCTCATATGGCTACCCGAGTTCGGAGTAAGATGACGGCCGATGTTTGAGGCACTCTCAGCGAGATCAGAAGCTGACGAGTTCCTGGCCTCTGCACTTGGAACGCTTGTTGGGAAATCCTTCTGATGATGGTACTGAAAAAGAGGCACAGGCTGGGTCTCAAGCACATTTCCTTCGATAATGGAGCTCTCAGGGGAATCGCCAATCGCCTGGCCCTCAACATTCTCGTTCATTCCTGATAAAGAGCTTGCGCTTGTCGTTGCCGAAGATTCTATAGAGATTTGTTGCGGGTTCGTGCTAGCAGTTTCATTCGATTCACGACTGTTGCGGTACTGGTCCTGATTGCGAACTCTGTCCGTTGGAGTTGTCTTGGTGGGCTCGGCGATGTTTATCCTTCCAATCCGCGGCTCAGAGCCCCCTTCAGCCCCGCGGGAATCATCTTGAAACTCTGGAAAGCTCCTTGGCTCTGACCTCAGTCCGTGGGGAGGAGGAGGGGGAGGAGCATTTTCTGGCGGCGAAGGCAGTGGAAGCAGAGTACGATCGGCTAATTCTCCCCTCAACGATGGCTTCTGAGTATGTTCGACATCGGCGTTTGAAGGCTGAACCCAATTATCCTGTTGAGAGTTTACGCGGACGGGCGAGACGGGTCCGTTGCGCAGTCTTGGGCCTTCAGATTCATCGAGATGAGGTATGCGAACAGGGCTACGACGAGAAGAACTGGTCGGTCTCGAAGAGGGCCTCGGCGATTCGTTGTAGTTCAACGGTGCCGCGGTAGGAGGCGATGAAGTATTTATTGCTGCCATGACAAAACGATGGTGAGGCTTTGGCAATGCCGAAGCAGCCAAGCGCAAGTTTGGGTATATTCCAGAACGAGTGTCGAGATAAAGGCGGAGTTCGATAGCCTGGTAAGCGCGCAGGACTCGGTGACGGTGCTATATTCCAGATCACGAAGAACCGAATGGGTCAAGGCCAATTCCGGACGCGCTCAAGGAAACACGAGACGACAGAAGATAGCGACCGTGGAGGAGAAGCGATTGTAGTCGCTGTCAGTGACAGAAGGTCACTTTAGCGCAACGTACGGAGTGGATGCTGCACGAAGGATATTTGGGTATGGATCCGAAACGCCGCGATACAGCGGAGACAAGGGGGTAGCCAGGCAAACAGAGGATAGATCAACGAGCGACAAGGGGGGTGGTTGGAGAAACGATAGTTGGGGAGAACCCAAGGAGGCTGAAATGAGAGGCGAGAGCCCTGGAATTGGTATGAGGTGATGAGCACAATAAAACGGGAATATCTGGTAATTTTTTTCTGAACGAAGGATAGAAGGGAGAAAGAATTATGGAAAAGCCAAGACTAACTAGACCCAGAATCGGACGGAAGAAAAGAAAATTCCAAGCATTAAGATGAGTGAGTGGACTTTGAGCTGAGATCCAATAAGGTCCTTTTTGTCCTGGGCGCTGCGCCGTCCGATATTTGTGAGGTGAGGTGGTGGTGGTGGTGAACGTGGTGGCAGTGGTGGTGATGAGGTCCAGGCGCCCACTGCAGTTTAGCTGAATTAGCTAAATTATGGCACATGCGCTTGTAGGGGAGCCTAAGTGAGTAAAGGAAACGGAGAGCAGTGGGCGACCGATGGCAGGGACCCATGTAGAAAACCAGTGGGGATTTGTTTGCCTAACGGGTTAATAAATGTTGTCTCTTGTTTCGTTGAAGAACAAGTACGGAGTAGAGGAGTGGGTGTTTCAACATTCCTTTTGAACCAAGAAAACGATTAAGTCATATAGTCCCGAAGATGCTATTACTCCCTTAGTAGGTAGGTCGAAAAGGCCGGTTATTACAGAACCTGGTCTGATCTGTCTGGGTACCTTAGGTTTCTTATAGGAAAAAGGCATCAACCGCCGAAACCAGGCTGTTTAGGTAGGTAGGTAGGTAGCAGGCAGGAGTCAACGTTGCGAGAGCTGAACTCGTAGTAATTTGGAAGGAGCAGGGGTATTTTGCAACCAAGTATCGGCCAGGGCAGGCACAGGACTTTTCTATTCACTCTGTGACCTCGACTACTCTTGTTTCACTTGTTGCACATTCTCTGGTTCTGCCTTCAAATCACGAAATGATGATACCACAATAATGACGTGGACACAGAAAATGCACAGGCGCCGTGTACATCCAACCCCTTTCCCTTCAGCATCCTACATACGCGTCAGTGAGGAATGGTAGCTCTAGGAAAGCTCGGCATGACAAGCGCCTCAAGCGGAAATGGCACGGTGAAAATTGGCCGACCTGTCCCTTTCTTGCTTCTCCGAAAAGAAAAGCATCATGGAATGACCGGCAGGTCTCAAAATGACAACCACTGCGAGCCCAATTCGTGAATCCCCACGTTGGTAGGAGAGCTGAAAAGCCTCTGTGCAAAGCCTCCCAATGGTACGTCGTGCCATGAACGAAACTGCATGTTAGCGCCATTACGACATTAAACATGGCTTAAATAACTCAACTCAAGGGTCCAGGCCAAGCCCAGCCCAGCCCAGCGGACTTCTGCGCTAGCACTTAAAGGGCTATTGCTATTTCTTGACCGCCAGAGCACGCCCACGACATATAGGCGCTTAAATGCTTCGTTTTTGCCATTTTGACATGATCAACTCATGTGTTCTACTATCATAAAGCCTCGCCGTTGTAACACTACATCTTAGTGGTAGATCTTCCAAACTATGATCTAACGATATAACTCAATTAAGTTGAGTTAGTACACTTAGATTTGTGCACCGAGCCAACCTTGTCTGCCATTCTAACTTCAGGTTGTTAACATTGTGGCAGCACTTACCGTTAAACAAGACTGAGCAGCCGCCATGGCGTCGGTGTCGTCACGCAGATATTACCCTGGAACTGCTTCCACTGGTCGCCTCGTAAAGGAAAGCAAAATCGGAGATTTCTGTCGACTGTAACTTTCGGTGGGCGGGCGGGTAGCACGTAGGTCACATTTGTTTCGGCAATTGGCCCGGGTATCTGGTAGATATGAATTCCTGTATCACGTATAAATGTTGGTGGACAAGTACAGAAAATCAGCAGGGCATTTAACAACATGTCGTGAGGAATATTCTGTCGATAGTTGGTCTCTGTCGTATTTGGCTATAAACGTCGACCAAAACTATTCAAGGTGGCCTACTTAGTGATGAGTAGCACGTGGGCAAAACTCGTCTTCCACTGCGATTGGTCTTTCTGATAGGGGCCGTGTTGGCTAAGGTAGGAAGGAGTTCTTTTGAGATTGGTCTTCTCAGAACAAACATAACTATAGTATACTCCGGGATCTTGATAAACTCCGAGGGAGCTGGACACACATCAACCTCCAACTTCTGTGGTCAAGGTTTCGTCGAACCGAATAATGGAAGTACTTCGGCATGCTTTCTCCCTTCAGATCTATTATTGTGTTCAGGAGAGAGCTAAATTCACCTCAGTGATTCCCTTACCTTTGGATATTGAGAGCAGAGGGTTTAAATTCACGGCGGTCGGGCCGTCGATCGGACGGCCCCACCCGGCCGTACCGGCTGCCACTTAATTTAGCCATCCATCCATCCATCCATCCATCCACATGCTGAGTGACCGTTTCGCAATACCTTTAAACAATCCTATCATGCTCAAGAAGTCAATGCTATATGTAATTTTTAGGCGCAAGTTATACCCCAAGCCATGTCTGAACTGCTGTTGCATATGACTTCACCATGGATCTAGTCCAACCCCAGAGTTTCCACTCATCCCGGGATCAAGCTTCTTTTAAAGCCTGGGGAACGCCACGACAAAGCCACTGCCAGCTCAAGGATACCAACCAACTTTATTACTGAGTTTGTTAAATCACACTTGCAGACTTGACAAGTACTCTGACCATGTTCCTATCTTGGCTGAAGCACGCCCTATTGTCTAGATATCTTGTTGTAGAACACGACGGACACTTGAATGGCCTATATGAAGAGTTTTTTTTTTAAACACAAAAAAAACCCAAAACACCCAACAAAATACCCTAACTATATCCTTAAAACAACAGAAGAGTTTAGACTCGGTTTTATCTAATCTAAGCACAGGTTGTTCGCGCGATATTCGAAGATTCTATAGTCCCGTGAAACTTCTCGTATAAACAATAAGCTAGCGTCAGTTCTACCCACCTGATGTCGTCGATCTGGCTGCCAGTCATGCACACATGCAGCCGGAAAGTACAACATCCAGTCTGCACAGATACCTCACCGGGTGTTAGCCTTCTGCATCATTTGCTCCGGCAGATCCGAGTTTTGTGTTGAACTCTATATGTTGCCCAGCGTGATACGACTGGCTGTATTATATGATACCGAGATGGCTTGGCTGCTTCAAATGGAGAGCTGCCAAACAAGGGGCCCGTTTATCTACGGACTAACCTCAACGGCCGAAGCATGCTGCAGGATCAATAGGAGATATGTCGTGATGTTGTGACTATTTGAGCAATATTCTGGGAACAAAGATCTGGTGTCTACATACAGACGATCATTTGGCCCGCTGCTACCAGAGTTTGAGTGTATCTGTAATTGATGGGATTGGATCACTTTAATAGAAACGGTGTATTACCACGGAAACGAAGACGGTTGACGGTTAGACACTTGGGCTGTAAATAACGTTAGCACGTGGCATAGAGTTCCTCTTTCTCGATCGAGGGATGGGATCTATAATTGTCGAATTGTTCTGCATAGTACCAAAGGAAGACCACCAGTGCGATGGTACGGTGCATAAGGACCATAGTAAGAACTAAGCTAAATGTTGAGAGTAGTAGGCAAGCAAAGAGAGGGTATGGAGTAGGGATAGCTAGCTAAGAACATTGTTAATCAGGGGTACAGAGCACTCCCTAGTGGTGATTAATATCTCAAGCCTCAAGACATCATCGGGGCGAAATGATCCGTACCATGCATGGAATGCCTATTTTGGTTGCTGATTAAACCCGACAAACTTGGATGGACAAACTCTTGATAGCATGGTATTGGCTACCATCATTGGAACAAACCGTTCTCTCTGAACTACCTTGACGAAGAGTCGATAAACAGGACAGAGGAAGGGGTCTGTTCGGCTTTGGTATCTGCGTAGTCAAGGGGGAAGCGTAGCAATTACACCAAAGGATCAGATCGGCTTGTCAAGCGAGATAGCGGCGACTGATTTACTAACCCCCTGGCTACCTCATTGTATTGGTAGAACCTGTTCCTGCGGATAAGTGAGTCCGCAAGTCAAGTTTGGTTGGTTTACAAAGGCCGCTTTATATGTACAAACTGGCATTAATGCACACCATACACTAACACCACCGCTTCATCATAGCTCTCAAATGGTGGACAACCGAATAAATCCAGGTCTTGGAATTATCCGCACCATGATTCACTATTAGCCAAGTCTAATTACTCGCGTGTTTTAATCTCGAATTAGCTGAAGAACAACCCACTAAGTGTGATTGACGACGATATGTCAGATATGGGTCAAAACGGATTCCTTTTATCATAGCAACGCAGGCTCGAGATATAAGTATGTATTTCATTATACCTTGGCCATTGTTCTAACAAAGAATTTAGACTCGAAGCATCTGGGTTCTTTCCTTGGAACGGGAGCACCGATGAGCCTATTTCTCAGATAAGTGCAAGCATCTGAATCGAGCTGCTGGGGCAACCGACGGGCCATTAACCCACAGTCAGATGGCCCTTGCAAATCTCAAGCCGAAGAGGCCACAAGCTCGGACTATTTCAACCTAGCGCGCTCAGTTAGTGCAACCATCAGTGGAAGGGCTATTCTCTAATTGGCTTTCATCCGCCCCCTTCACAAGGTTCTTATGCCCAGGATAACGGCAAGGGAAGGAGCAACAAGACCGTTGGCCGTTCAATCGCTTTCTCTCGTTCGCTCCCGTCTTTCTCTTCCCACCTCAACTCATTCCGTCCAGTCCAGCCAGACACAACCGTTCTTTGTCGTGGTCTTTGCTCGAGGGACGTTCACTCGGTCGCTTCCTTCTTGTTGTCTTTCGGTTTCTACATTCGCTCCTACCTACTCTCGCTCTTGTCACTTATTACAACAACACTGAACAGGTTCGAGCAAGCACTGCCGTCCCCTGCTGCTACCATAACCGAAAAACCCTGGTCGCCTCATCACTCACTCACTCACTCACTCGCTCGCTCTCTCTGCTCCACGCCATCGTCGCTCAGTTCTCTCGTCAATTCCAAACAACGGCGCCCTGTTTCTTTTGCTCTGACTGGATGAGAAGTATTTCTTACTTGTAATTCGACTTGACTCCATGATCCTCTCTCCACATTGAGCCTTGATCGAGTCGACTCTCGACAAACGACACCCAGGCACTGCCTGTCCCGTGCTTCACCTTACTCGTCTACTCAGAAACTTTCCACCTCTACAGGGATATTCCCAACTCAAACCTAAACCTCGAGAGAGGTTGTTGTAACAACCACAACATATCCTTTCGTAAGTCGCAGATCTTATTTGTCTTGTTTCGTCTCGACTCTTCAATGTCTTGTCGGCTTTCCACCTACATGAATATTTGATGTTGCTGTAACTTGGCATTCAACATATCGTGTTCCCCTTTCTTGTTGATTTGATCGACACGCACCTTCCTACTCGATACCGCCTCCTTCAACTTCCCTCCGACCCAAGGGTCAAGTTCCCTGAAGCTCGGCGCTCAGCCTGCATAAGGTTTTAACGTCTGGCTTACGAGGTTTGTCTTCTTCTAACATTGCTCTGCCAGGACGATGTCTCTTCCCGAAAGGCCGGGTGCAAGCCCGAGTTATAATCAGCGCAATGTTTATCGCAACTCGCCCTCAAGGCGATCGAGACCTGTCGATATCGAGACTGGTGGCTACCATGCTGTAGATAATACGGCTCAACATCAACGTGGGAGATCCGGTTCTTCGTTCGCAGAGTCAATCGGTGTTAATTCGAATACAGAGAGCATGCCTCTGTCGCCAACATCTCCCGATGGCCACTCACGTCGCGCTGGCCCAGACCAACCCATATCCCGAAAACGAAGCTTGATTCGCCCGGAGAGAAACAGAATCGACAGAGACCATCGCAACTACCATTACCACAAACATGCAGCTCACATGAACGTTCTGCCATCCTCAACAGGAAACGACCCTATTTACGAGGACTTCGAAGCTTCGACAGACCGCTCCAATTCGAACTTGAACGACGGTGGTTCGGACAGTTCCCCTCGACAAAGACGAAATGTTAGCAGAGAGCAGGAGAAGGGCGCTGCCGTGGCATCTACAATGCCTACCCCAGATCGCACAAAATCAGGTAAGATCAAGAAGAGATCGAAGCGCCATTCAAAACCGCCGAAGCGTATAGAAGAGCAGCTTCGACCGCCTACCTTCTGGAATGTCTACTGCGCAATCGTCACTTTCTGGGCTCCCGGATTCATCATGAAGTGCTGTGGTATGCCAACGAGGGCGCAGCAGAGGGCCTGGCGTGAGAAGATGGGTCTTATCAGTATCATCCTCGTCATCATGGCCATCGTTGGTTTTCTGACTTTTGGTTTCACCGCAACGGTTTGCGGAGCCCCTGCCGAGCGACTACGCGTCAATAAGGTTGACGGCGGAAACATGATCTTCCACGGTGTCGCTTACGATTTGTCAAAGTCTCATCACCCCCCTGCCCAGGGCATGCCTCTCCGTTCGGACGGACTAGGTCCCAATGTTCTTTATGATCTTCCCGAAAAGCACGGCGGACAGGACGGTAGCTTTTTGTTTCAAAATGTCAACGGCCGATGCAAGGGTTTGATTACTCTTGCTAAAGACTCAGATGTGCCAACCAACAAGGATGGCGATCTGGCCTGGTACTTCCCTTGCACAACCTTTAACCAAGACGGTTCAAGCAAGGTTAATTTGACCACACCATACTATTCTGGTTACGGCTGCCATACGACGCTAAACTCCCGGAATGCCTTTTACCTTGACTTGAGTGGTTCCGCAGATGTTTACTTTACCTGGGACGACATCAAGAACAGCTCGCGTAACCTCATAGTCTACTCTGGAAATGTCTTAGACCTTGATCTCCTCCGTTGGTTCAACATGAGCCAGGTCGATATTCCCAAAAGGTTTGAAGAGTTGCGAGACAAGGACTCGGAAGTCAACAAGGCTATTCGTGGCCGCGACGTTACTCGCATGTTCCAGTCTTCTTCAGACAAGAAATACGCAGAATGTTTCGAGGAAATCATAAAGGTTGGCTCTGTGGATACTGAGACGATTGGTTGCATTGCCTCCAAGATCGTCCTTTACTGTGCGCTCGTCCTCATCCTTTCAGTTGTCGGTGTCCGGTTTCTGCTGGCTATCATCTTCCAATGGTTCCTTTGCCGCAAGTATGCGCCTACTAAGACCTCCCAGAGTTCTGACCGTAGGAAACGAAACAAGCAAATTGAAGATTGGTCAGAGGACATCTACCGTGCTCCTGTAAGACTACCTGGAGATGTTGGAAGCACTGTCTATGGATCATCAGACCGAACAAGCAAACGAGGATCTTTCCTCCCTACTACTTCTCGATTCTCGTCTGTCGGTGGCCCTGATGTTCGGGCGTCAACTGGACGCCGCATGCCGACAACCATGGCTAGCCAAGGTGCCTCGAATCAACTTCTGACACCCGGCTCAATTTTCAAGCAGGGCAACGACAGCCGTGCCAGCTTCCTTCGATCTGACCCCTACTCGAGCACCCCTACTGATGGACCCGGCCCCGCTGGTTTCATTCATGATGCTGTTGTTCCTCAGCCTCCTTCTGACTGGATGCCTTTTGGCTTTCCATTGGCTCATACGATGTGCTTGGTCACTGCATACTCTGAAGGAGAGGAGGGAATCCGAACCACTCTGGACTCGATCGCAACTACCGATTATCCCAACAGCCACAAGGTTATTGTTGTTATCTGTGACGGTATCATCAAGGGCAAGGGTGAAACAATGTCGACACCTGACGTATGCTTGGGCATGCTGAAAGATCACTCTATCCCCCCTGACATGGTTGAGCCTTTCTCCTACGTGGCTGTCGCCAGTGGTTCCAAGCGTCACAACATGGCCAAAATCTATTGCGGCTTCTACGATTATGGAAGAAATTCTCGCATCCCTGCTGACCGCCAGCAGCGAGTGCCCATGATGGTTGTGGTCAAGTGCGGAACTCCTGACGAAGCCACTAAGTCCAAGCCCGGTAACCGTGGAAAGCGAGATAGTCAAATTATCCTCATGTCGTTCCTCCAAAAGGTCATGTTCGATGAACGAATGACAGAACTCGAGTACGAAATGTTCAACGGCCTCTGGAAGGTGACGGGAATCTCGCCTGATTACTACGAAATTATCCTCATGGTTGACGCCGATACCAAGGTTTTCCCCGACAGTCTGACACACATGATATCTGCCATGGTGAAAGATCCTGAGATCATGGGTCTTTGTGGTGAAACCAAGATTGCCAACAAACGCGACAGCTGGGTCACAGCTATTCAAGTATTTGAGTACTTTGTCTCTCATCATCTTGCCAAGTCGTTCGAGTCTGTTTTTGGTGGTGTTACTTGTTTACCTGGTTGCTTCTGCATGTACCGCATCAAGGCGCCCAAGGGCGGTCAAAACTACTGGGTTCCCATCCTGGCTAACCCCGATATTGTTGAACATTACTCGGAGAACGTGGTCGAAACTTTGCACGAGAAGAACCTCTATCTGCTTGGTGAAGATCGTTTCCTGACAACCCTTATGCTTCGAACATTCCCCAAGCGAAAGCAGGTCTTCATTCCCCAAGCAGTATGCAAAACCACTGTACCGGACGAGTTCATGGTGCTCCTTTCTCAGAGACGTCGTTGGATCAACTCTACCATCCACAACCTGATGGAGCTAGTTCTAGTCCGTGATCTCTGTGGTACCTTCTGTTTCTCGATGCAGTTTATCATCTTCGTGGAACTAGTCGGCACTCTGGTTCTCCCTGCTGCTATCGCGTTTACCTTCTACGTCGGTAAGTAACATTTTATTCTCAACGTGACACAATCACTGACAATCGCAGTCATCACATCTATTATCCACTCGCCACCGCAGATTATTCCCCTAGTTCTCTTGGGCTTGATTCTTGGGTTACCTGGTCTTCTCGTTGTTATCACTGCACACTCTTGGTCCTACATTGTTTGGATGCTCATCTATCTGCTGGCACTGCCAATCTGGAACTTTGTCCTGCCTACTTATGCTTTCTGGAAATTCGATGACTTCTCATGGGGCGAGACTCGAAAGACAGCTGGCGAAAAGACGAAGAAGGCAGGCCTCGAGTATGAGGGCGAGTTTGACAGCAGCAAGATTACCATGAAGAGATGGGCCGAATTTGAACGCGACAAGCGCTCGAGAAGCGGCTATTGGGGCTCACGTGAGAACGTCGTTGGTGGTGGTGGAAGCTGGACCAGTCCTCCTGGTCACCAGTATAATGATGAGTACTTTTCTGATGCTTGATTTCGGGGACATCGGATTAAGGGGGAAAACGTGCTGACAGCGAACGGTGTTTTTGATGATGATGGAATGCATGCACATATATGTAATAAGGGGTAACATTCTTGAGGCCAAGTATTCATGTTCTGATGCCCGGGATGGGCGTTGGTGGACAAATGTCCTAATTTTGTATAGAGTCAGTTGGATCGGAGATGGCGTTACTCCAGCGACTATTTGTGAATAGTATAATTTGACTGTTTTTAAGGAAAAGGTTATGCATGCCAAGTCCGCGATGAAGTGATGGTTGTCATACCAGGAAGATTATGATGAAGGTGTAACATAGATATAAAATATTTCAGCTTTTATGATCTGAGGGCTTCTTGCTTTCATTCATGGTAGATTCATGATCTGAGAGCTAAGTGTAATGAAGTTTAGCGAGTGTTGTGCTTGGCAATAATCGGGGGTGGTTTGCGCGTATGATATGCATCGCCTTTCTAAGACGAGAAATGTGATGCAGACGGCGCCGATGACTTCCCAGTAGGATAGCATCGATTCTCAATCGTTGTTATCCAATAAAATCTCAAGGTAGAATTTTCCAACAAGACACAAGCAGTTGTCATTAAGAGGCTGTTCAACTTAAAGCCAAAGCCTAAGGTAACTATTCCATCAAGTCCAAAACTCCTTTCGCCATGCACATCTTCTCGTAACGCCGACGAGCCGCAGAAACCAACAAGCGACTCAGTGTAATAACCCTACATGGAATACATCATTTGTTCATGATGGTCGTCAACAAGAAATAGACAAAAAACGCCTCGCTCTCCTCGTGCCATATCATGACTCTTGCTTTCTCGAGTGATCTACATCCTCTCCGAGTTCCCAAGGCTTTCGAGGGTCGACGTAGGTAGAGATACGCTGATCTCCCCATCGAGCTCCGACAGTAACCCATACATGTTTTTGGGGTGCGTGGTTACTGATGGTTTCCCGGTGACCACCCCAGCGAAGACGGGATTCTCGACTCATTTGACTGTTGCCCAGGCCACCATTGGTCACCCATTCCTTCACGACATCCTTGATAAAGACAATCTTGCGTCGGAAATCATTGGCAGCAGGAATACCCTGTAACTCAGGTGCGATCTCAGGACGTCTTCTTGTTGTGGTTGTGGTTCGGCCAGCGCGAGGGGCTGCAGGCTTTGCCTGGAAGTTTAACAATGTCTGCAGAGGGTACGATAGCATCGCCCGGTCATCAAGTGCAGCGGCACCGATAGTGCCAGTGGCTGCTAGTCTCTCAGCAGCGTCCTGAGGGAGGTGCCAGAAGTGACACCAGGTCCCTGTGTGGTCGATGACGATCTTTGTATGATCGGGGAAATTGAACTACGCAAGTCAGCTTGATGTCAAAATCGCCTATATGCAGTCACGTACTTGAAGATGGCCATCGCAGAAGACCCAGCAACCAACATCTCCGAATCGCTGGTAAAATGTGACGAGCTCAGCTACTGTGCCCTTCTGCCCAGGGGACATGGCACCAGCCGGGTCGGTCTCTTCAACCGGCACGAAATCGTCCCGTCCAAAAGCAATCATGTAGTTAGCAAATTTCTTCCAGAGAATAATTCTCTCGCGCTTCCGATGCTGGAAGATGTCCCTACCGGGCTGCATCTTGCCCGCAGTCCCATCTTCTTTCACAGCCACTCGAAATTGCTCTGGAGAGACAACTACCTCCGAAAGGCCAGCCTCGCCATTATTCTCGAAGAACTTGATAGGCTCTGTCATTGGGAGAGGCTGCACCCTATCCTCGTACGTCTCGTCCTTACCGCGAACGATATGTCTCTCGGCACCGCGAATGAATACCCCAGCAGGAGGAAGCAGGGCGGGCTTGCCGTTTTCCGTGGTTGGGATGTCTCGAAGAATGCAGCCAACACTACCGTCATTTAGGATATATCCAAGGCCGAATTTGTTGGTGTAGTCTACCCATTTGACAACAACATGCGGATGCGGTGGTGCAACAGTCTTGGATGATATTATAGCCATGGTCCTCGAGTTTAGAGCTCGTTCAAGTTCATTCTGAAGACGATGTAGACGATCCAAAACCGCGTCGGGCTTCGTTCCGGAGATTCTTTCTTGCCGCTCGGAGGCGCTGAACAGTGTTGCAGGCCGCATGCCAGTAGTATCCTTCTTAGGGGGTGCAGCTGGCGCAGGAGGGGCTGTGGTGGCAGGAGCAGATGCTTGGCGGTCGAGCGAAGGCCGCTCAGAAAGCTGTCGCTCTGCAGGTTGCTGGGACGCTGCCCTTGCCGGAGGTGCTGACCGAGTCGAAGTTCGTAGGCTCTTGCCGACAGACTCAAGAGTTTCCCTCGGAGGAGCTTCTCGAGGCAGTTCCTTTCGTGTTCTTGTACGTAAGCTCTGGGAAGCCGAAAGCGTTGCTTCGGGCGCTGGGCGGGGTTTTGCAGATACCATAGTACCTGCTGGCCTGTGTTGCATCCTCTGCTGTGCAGCAAAACTCTGAGGAGGTTGACGAAGGAGACCTGCCGGTGCTCGTTGAGTAGCTGACAAAGGGTCTTCGGTAGATACGCTTGCCTGTGCAGCTAGGGATGCTGTATACCTGGCCTTCATCTGCTGTTGCTCCTTCAGCCACTCTTCGAATGGTCTGTAGACAATTCCTTCTTCGAGAGGGATCATCGGTGTCAGCCCAGCCTTTTCCTCAGCGGCCATCTCCTTCCACGTCTGAGTGTGAACCACTTGAACTGGGGCGTGAGGGCCGATGCCACACTCTCGACACATATCTTTGAAGTTCCTGTATGATTGTGCTTGTAAAGCACTGCTCATTCGAGTGGCGTAAAATTCCTCACGGTCCGGGGGAACTTCTCTCAGGCGTGAGCTCATTTCCGCTTCGGGAGGCATATAACCACAGGTGAAAAAGGGGTGCTGGATAATTTCCTCCGGTTCCGGTCGGCTTTCAGCATCTTGAAGCATCGTGGCAACTAGTTCCTTAGCTTCCTGGCTGATGTATCTTCGTGATGTTTCCGCCGATGGCCAATCATAATCCCTCTCTCGAGCTCGGCGGTAAATTTCGTCCGTGGTCGAGGATTGAAACGGTGGCTTCGACGTAAACATGGCGTACATGATGATGCCCAGGCTCCAGATGTCGACCATGTGGTCATGCCCCTTCTTTCCTTTCTCCAGAATCTCGGGAGCAATGTAATTAGGTGTTCCACACAAAGTTGTGCGACGGATGGTGTGCATATCGCGACCAGTCACCAAAAGAGCGGCAAGACCAAAATCACCGATCTTCGCGTTCATCTGTGAGTCAAGGAAGATGTTACCCATCTTCAGGTCACGGTGAATGATGCCCTTGTTGTGCATGTACTTGATGGCACCAGCGATCTGAACTGAGTAAAAGCGGACTTCGGGCTCAGTGAGACCTTTCCTTCGCTTCACCATATCCATGAGAGAGCCGTTCGGACACAATTCGAGAATCAGATATGTGCATTTTTCGTATGAAAAGGCTCTTAAGAATTGAACGATGTTTTTGTGCTTCATCTTTGAGTGAATCTGGAGCTCGGTTTGGAACTGAAACATGTTAGATGTGTGTCAATGCGTCTTCCATCTGTCACAAACCTTTTGTTCCATTTTGGGAGGCATGTGGCTCTTGACAATCTTCAGAGCAAATCGCTGCTTTGTGGGTAATAATTGGCCACTGTAGCAGACTGCGAAGCCACCCTTTCCGAGCAGTTTACCAACCTGATACGTTGCTCCATCAGGTCGGTCGGTGCTTGGAGGCTCGGGGACCTCTGTAGGCGGAGGTGGAGGGTGTTCCTTCTCCTTGGCGGCCTTGAGTTGGGCGGCCGTCTTTGTTTTGATGTCGGTCACTTTGGGTACTCGTTGGGCGTTGGCATCCCTAGGGGACAAGGCCTCGAGATCGATACCGCCTCGGGGCGCTAGCCTATGAGCCATAGCTGATGAAAAGCTCGGATATTGCGATGTGAAAGTTCAATGAGTTTGTGGACGGTCGTTGCCAAGTAGACGAGCGGGCTAGAAGGTCAGCCACCGCTTTGAAGTGTCGCAAGGTTCGGACTAAGATAAAAGATTAGCAACGTCGAAGTTAAGATGGGATGAAAAGACCGAGTGCATGTCCAATGGCTTTATGTACAATAGACGAGATGGTGATCCAGTGGAACCAGTGGGCAGAACTCACGAGACTCGCGACGTCAACATGCAAGACGAATGAAAGAACGTCGCCTATTCGTGCAGTAAAAGCCAAGGACGTTAAACAATGCTGAAAACTGAGATACTGTCGCCCGATGCTATGGGTTAGTATTTGTGAGGGCAAGAAACCGACGAGCGACGCTGAGCGAAGAAAGATGGAGAGAAGTCATCAGTTACCGCGACTGGTGGTTTGTGTACTTTCTTAGCAGGCTGTTGCCGCTGGCAACCACAGAGCTGGGGCGGGTCGTGGAACCGTCCAATCAAATAACACCCTGTCCCGTCTGTGCCTCTGGCTAGCCAATCAAGGAGTTTCAATCCTTGAACGACAAGGCCAGTATTTGGCCTAAATTTGCTGAAATAAAGCGGTCAATTGGCAGGTAATTTTCGTACTCTTGTTATGAAAGGTTATCTTACATCGTGAGTCATGAATATCTAAGTCTATAGTGGAGAAGAGGCTATAATATGGTAAGAAACAAAAGGGTGCATAATTACCGAGTACCAGCTATCCATTGTCCAATATTTCAGCTGTCTCCCTTTCATTACGAGGTTTGAACGTGCTCAAGATTCCATCTGGTTGGCTTTCCTGCTTGCAGAGGGTTTCCGGGCATATTTGATTTGGTGGTACGCCGATTTGAGTGTTATGATACTTGTAACGCCGGAACTAACAATTGATTTGTCTTAGGATCCCTCAATTGGCGCAGTGTCTCCTCCAAGCTTTCAAATCTTTCCTTGTGCTTCTTTTCCGCCTCTTCTAGCTCGTCTTCCCTCTTCTTCAGTTCTTCGAGTTTCTGGTCCAATTCTTCTATGCGCAATTTGTTCATGTCGGGCTTTTGTGACGACTTCCAGGTTTCGTAGACAATCAAGGCGATGGCTACCGAGAGGATAAACGCATCTCCAATGACATCGGCGAACAGATCGACCGCTTTGTTCTCGGGAAGTGGCCTGAATTTGCGTCTCCAGATGTTTTGAAACGGCATGCTCTTCTTGGGGAGTTCGGGAGCCTGCTTTTGTTTGAGCTGATCGTCTCGTTTCTGCTGCTCTTCGGTCTTGACCGTTGGTGCTTCGGCCTTTTCTTTTGCTCTTCGTTCAGCGTCTGGGTTCCGTAACAATGCGACTGACATCCTCATGTTCAATTGATGCATGTGTTGTCCGTATCGGGCTGCGAATGCTCTGAACCGGGGGTGATCGTGTGCCTGCGCTTTGATGTGATTCTGAGGAGCTATCAGTGCCTGGCCTAGTTGCGACAGGGGATATTTCGTACGGCGCCATATTTTGAGACATGCCTCACAAGCAGAGACGCAAGCTTGAATAGCGGAAGAGGAACCATGAGTGCTGGTGGTCTAGGAACTCTTAGCTCCAGTGTTGAGAGCTGCTTGCCAAGTAGATTGGATATTTGATCGCTGGTGGAGCTTCTGCGGTGGAGAGTCAATTGAAGCTCGAATGGCGATGCCACGTCAACAAAGTGCACAATACAGAAGAGACCGACTCGTTTATACGGCAAGGGCAGATCTGATTCGAAGGCTCACTGATGATATCAAAAGCAAGTACGTCATTCTAGGTAGTTAATTAGATATTTCGAGGACCTACTGGTAGAATCGATGCCGTCTCTTCCGGAGCCGTGATATTCCGTGCTGACATACAAGAAGCTTAGATACCTTAGTAGATAGACCAGGGGTGAGATGCTTATAGAGCTCTGATTGGTTACTTAACTCATTCCCCATTTACACAGAGTGATATTACCTAGGTACTGTCTTGATTGAATTGACATTCACTGACAACAGTATTTCCTGCTTACGATCACATGGACAGGGAGATCCTCTTTTACTTTTAGGCAAGTTGCAATAAAAAAGTTATCCTCCGTACCTCGGCTTCTCAGTACGAAGCCAGAGGTATTGACAGCCCCCGTGTCATCGACTGGTGATATAAAGCTCACTCTCTAGGCAAGAAGGGAGCCTTTACATGAAATATGTCGGCGGCTGTGTTGAAGATGATATACGCTGAGATTTGGGCCAGCTCAATTATCGTGCTGTCCATCTCTGTTGGTCGCTCTTCCTTCACTAAGGCACTACCTACCACCTTGGGCAAGTGCCTAGGTAGGTAGGTACCACTCAGCTGCCTCGCCTGCCTTCCCTAGGATATGTCTTCGATACCTCCCGTCGATGTGATAAATTCGTACCCTACCTAGTAGGTTTCTACCAGACTTCATTGGCAGGCACCACGGCTAAATGCATCCACATCCTCAATAAACCATTCTGGGGCCCGCGTGAACTTCTGAACAGTCATTCCTTTTGGAGACTTGCACCTCAAACTTGACTGATCATGTTTTGTTCATCCTTACGGAAGCGAAAAGAATGGGCTCTGGCGGTTCATTCGCTAACATCAAGCTCGTCAACATGGAAAGGTTAGTTATCGATATGACCTGTTTGCTGTAAGGTATTATCACACACGCACTCACACTAGCGTCCCTAGAAAGTAACCTGGAGGCTTGTGATATCACATTTCCGGTGCCTGTTTCCAACAGCCCATCCGCTGCCTTCAGAGTGATTGTCTCGTCATTGTCTGAACTGCAGTCTTCTGGGGAAAAGGCGCGAGTGGCAAGACTGTCGCTAATGAACGGGGGAGAGCATATCGCTGTGATATTGCTTTTGGATGGTCACAAGCCCATGGAGTCTTTCTCTCGGCTGCAAATTGAGTACACATTCACACCACTGGCTTCCCTATCACATATTGACTTACTCTGCAGGATGGTGTGCTCAGGTTGTCTCATCCCCATGATCCCCATCTCCACGACCCAAGATTTTGCCGACTGCCTTGAATCTCTCAGGCGGGATTGCATTAGGAAGAATCGCGCTGCCAATACTGGGCAACAGGCAACTAATGGCAACTTGGTATGCTGGTGCGTCGAAGGCAAACCTCTTTCAAGAGACCAAGTCAACGTTCTGACCGGAATCACATCCGGGTTCAGGGGCTTCGCAAACCTCTACTCCAGCCCAGGCGGCCAAGCTACAATCTGCGAATACCTTGGAAGTAGCGATGGTGAACGAGTCGTCTCGTTTCTTTCCAATGGCCCGCCGCACGTCCGCGAGCAACCAGGACTAACAGATGCACGCAATGTGTGATAAGCCAGATAGTTGGTCCCGTTTCCGAGATACTAGGCGGCAACGACGAGTCTGCTTGCCAGAGACCTGGAATGCGTTATGTACAATGGCATGACAATGGTTCAGTGCAGAATAAGATCTTGCAAGGGATGTCGTTTAGATCGATCATCCGCCCAGTATTCTGGGTCACACACAGCCTGTGATGCAGGGCGGTGTTGCTAGAATCATGACAGGCATCTTGGCAAAAGTACAGGGATGAGCGATAATACATGCAAGCTTAATGTAGTGCATATTCGACCGCTCTCGCTCGTAACTATTTCGAAAGGAGCTATAGCGAAAACAAGCTACTGAATCTCTATGTCTGTGTCGCTGAACTCGTTCGCCGTTGTTGAGACAGGGTAGTCTGCTAGGTAATACATGTAGGTGATAGACCAAGTATTCACCGGGCAACTGAGTGATGCAGATGCGGCTGACCTGGCTGGTGGAAGCTGAACCAATTAGAGCGATACTGCAACCGCCGGGCTACTAGGTCGGCGACAGTGCGAATCGGGCTCACTATGCTCATGGCAGGCCTCAGGCTTAATTATCGCGCACTATCGGATGAGCCGATACCTTCGCTTGCATGTTTGGGGGCAAGTCACAGCTCGTGGTCTTGGTCGATACGGTGAGGGGAAAATGGCCAAGCCGCAGCTCGCTCTGTGAGGTGGTATGAGAAGAGTGATAACCGGCACTAGCTCGAGATGATGGTCAAGAAACCAAGAGCAGAAGTGGTGCTATCCACATCAGATGATGGATGGTAATAAGAGCTGTTGGACGCGCCCTGATCGGTCCCGAGAAATAGGTTAAGGAAGCGGATCGCAACCGCTTGATCCATAGATTCGGGATCTCTCTGAACACATGAAGCAATCATGTTTCGAGAAGCGCTTTAATATGGGGGCGCAATGTCTCATCAGTTGTTTAATGACAACCAACATGCTTTTGACGATAACCAACACCAGATCTTCCCCAGATCCTCTTCACCCAACAACTGCTCGACAGGGCAAGTTGCCACAATGAGCGTGACGAGTGGCACAAAGCATCGTGGTATAAAAAAAGAACACCACATGCAGCGTTTAAGTGAACAGGGATTAAAAAGAAGTGGTGGGCGGGAGAGGGGCCAGGGGTCAGGGGTCCGACAGCAAGTCAAAACACCGCAACGTCGGCTGTCCCAGCATCTGCCTCATGTGGTATCCTCCTATGTCTCATGAGAGAGGCTCGAGTTAAAACAAGAAATTGGCTACTGATGGCTGTCGACTGAGAGATAGGTGGAAGAGTCTCTTGTTGTGTTGAAGCTCATCTAAGAGAACGATGAAGTGATTGAATGCTCTTGGCTCTTCTCAAAGTTGAGTTGTTTAACTGGTTGTCCAGGGCTTCCTTCTAGCTTGATGCGACATCACTCAATCCCTGCCACATCTCTCTCTACCCGCTTCCCATCTTCTCCCACATGGCCGCTAAGCACGCTCATTGGCTTGTGCTCTGCATCTAACCGCCGAGGTCATCACCAATTACCAGCCCTTCACACCACTGCGACACATGAGTTTATCGATGTTTGACCACACCAGCCGTGGTGACAGCCAATCATGGCACCTCAGAGCTGCTTGCACCCGCTCTAGCTCCAAGATGATGGATGTCGGTCTGTGTGACGAGCCGCTGCATCGCATAACTTTCACATCCTAGCTCTCTTCTCCCCGCCTTTCCACTTTCCATCGCACCGCCGGTCTTCAGGCGCTTCTATATCGTGAGGCGAATACGTGAAAGTGAAAGATGGCCCCGAGAAATGGCGTGGCTCGTGGCCCGACGGTCCATGTAGACCCTGGTTCATTTGTACATGAATGCATTGCATTGGCCTAGATTTTCATACCAAGAAAGAGGCGCATTTTGGCTGTCGTGGTTCTTTTCTTGGCCTTTTCTTAAAAGTCTCAGGCTGCCCTCCACTGCAACTTGCAGCCTCCCTCCCTCCCCCCCAATCCCTGGTCCATCTTGAAATCTGTGTCTCTTGTAACGTCTCAGAGGACTCCTGAGTATCACCTCGCCTGGTCATACAATCTTGCGACTACAATAACTTCGGGAAAGGAAGAAGCCGCTCTTGGATGAGACAGAGTCAGCCTTGCAATACCGCCACCGTCTCTCCCCAAGATAACCATACCGACAATTCTATACAATGTCGCGCGTGTGCTTGCCACGATTATAGACCATAAAGTCGAGTGCGTGGATCTGCCAACCAACTTCCGCGACATCATCGGCTTCATAATCGTCCTTAAACCGTTCGCCCGACGCCAACGTCTCAAACCTCGAGCATCCGCTCTATCCTTATCCACCTCGCTCTCGGCTCAGCCTCAACCGTCGGGATCGACGACCTTAACACATTGGCTTATCCTTCAAGGGTCTCATCTCTTCCTTGATATCATCCGCCACTCGCCCGCTGTTCTTCTTCTTCTCTCACCATTCGCTTCTTTCTGTCTGCTGGCCTGACAGAGTTACTGTTCGTTTTAATACTTTCGTTTTTGTCTTCTCGCCCGCTCTTTTATACCATATCGCCGCTGGCCGGTCTGTCTGTAATATCACACCGAAAAAGGACTATTGGCAGCAGTGTTTGGGTACTATACGAATAGACGACAACTTCAACGAGGGAAAACGAGACTGGTTATTATCCGCAAGGAAAAGGAAACGTTTTGGGAACGAGCGAAGGGCAACTTAATCTGGGCTTGACAATCAACATTCATTCATCATGGGAAAGCTCATCAAGAATCACTGGGCCCGTCTCATCATCTTGAGCGCCGCAGCTTGTAAGTTGACCATGGCTAGAACCGGTCGTTTCTTTACTTACGCTACCTTGCAGATCAGATTGTGGCTGCCATAGAGTGTTTCTTTTGGCCTAAGATCTTCTGGGACTTCCTTACGCGCACCCTAGATGGTGCAGTAAGACCGGTGCCAGCTTTACAGATAATAAATCTCCTCTTGGGGATTGCCATGCTAGCTCTCGAATGGCCCCTTAACTTCGTGGCCGGCTCAGCTCTCCACCGCTCGCTAGAATTCCGACTTGCCATCCTTCCTCTCACGGCACTCAGTGCTGCTCTTATCTACCAAGGCACAAACGCCGCTATCTACTACCTCATCGGCATGGTCGTATACTTCTGGGGTTACAGCGAAGGCGAGGTTAGTGGCAACTGCAAGCCTTGAGAAATCTACCTGTGACTAACACTGAATTTCTAGATGATCTGCGCAAAACCCTGGACTCTTCCTAATCGTGGGCGCAGCGGCGGCGTTACGCGTGCATAGTCGCAGCTTGCTATGATGGATGTATAATACCAAAAAATACAGAACGGGTTATAGCTTGACTTCTTAAAAGAACGCCATCTCTAACCTCGAATTTTACAAAGAGACACTGTTACACATATACCCCTTTGCGGCGTTTGGCGATTTTTCATGATATACGACAATCAGTACTGCGTGTGTACGACTCATCCTGCACCAAGGAGGTTTCACTTCTAGCATTGTGTTTGCGTTTGTTCTTGGATTTTCCATTTGCATGATCAGCGTGGAGGTCTTGGTAGACGAGGATACCATTGGAGAGGGTTATACTGTTTACAGCCGTCTCCAGAGGAACGTCATGCAACCAGGAGACAAGGAACTGGCCGAGTTGTGCAGCCTTCACGGGTCTGAGGACTTCCGGTGAGAGTCTGCCACAATCCCTGAAGCCAAAGCACCCGCAATATAGATCTAATACTACCAAAATGTCTTCAACTGTTCCATGTATGTTTCTGTTGTTGCTTCCTTGGATACCTACATGCAAGTTTGTTGAGCCAAGCCGGAAGGGCAATTCAGCTTCGTGATTCAAAACATAGTAGAAACAACTAAGAGTCCTCTAAATATGTCGAAACCGGATCTGTTTGTGGATTTTGCCAAGTGGTGGTATTGGCTGATGCTTCGAAACACTCCTTTTCTAATAGCGTTCTTTTGGATCATAAATCAGCTACATATACCTTAGGTTCCCATGTGAAAACCACAGCATATGGACATGGAGTATGGCCCAAGCTTATAGAATGAACAAATGAATGAATATATATACATGCACACATAAAGGTAACATTTTCATTGCTGTGTTAATGCCAGAGAGAATTGGAGGCCAGTTAAATTTAGAGCAAGTAGTGCAAGTGGGAGACGATAAAACAAGGTAGCCTGATGCGTTTTAAATCACAGCTAATGGAATGGTTTTATTCGGTGATCAGTAGGGCAAACAACTTAATTATGTGCGATATTACTAAATTGACCTGCGATCCAAGCATCGATGTAGTCAAGGACAGGCAAGAAAGCTGATGAACTTCATCCGACGTGGTGAAAAGACTTATATAAATTTAGTATAATTTATTAGATCTTTAGACCTATCAAAATTTACAAGTCTTATTACCCAGCGAGTAAAGTGAAGTAAAGAGTGTGCGACTAATCATTTCCGCTGTTTTCTTAAGTATCACAAAGTGCTACAAGTCGACATTAATTTCAAGATCACCAAACTCCGGGCAATGTGCGTCTAGATTATATCGCGACATAAACGCATTGCAATTCCCAAGGCTGGTTGTATTTCATGAAGCACTATCATAAAATGCCCATCTCTCAGAGCATCAGACGCTGGCTGATTCATTCAGCTGTCAACACGATCGTGGTTCAAGCCAACTAACTGCCTGGTGACAACTTTATCAACTATTTCAGACGAATCTTAGTCGTTCACCGATAGTACCGTTCACTCCAATTCAACATAAGCCCTTTCCTAGCAATTGCATGCCCAAAAGAATATGGCGGATCCCCCAAACGCCTGCTGTCTGGTACGTCGTGTAGAATGTTGTTTCTTCTAGTGGGAGATCATAGGACCCTTGCTGTCGTTCTTGGGACCTTGACGCTCGGGGAACTGTACGGCCATGTTAGTCACGCGGCTAGGCAGGAATGTCTCACAACAAGGTCCTTACGTCTACGGTCTGAGTATCGCCCTTCTCGAGGATCTGCTTGATGACATCATCGTCGACAGAGGTACCAAACTCGTTCTCAAGAGCGGCCTTTGAAGCAGCATCGAGACTTCCCTGAACTCCTTGGCTGTTAAAATGTTAGCGTATGTGTTACAGAACTGGAATTGTTTTGGTGATGGCTGGCAGAGGGAGGCTGAAGCCATGGTCAAGTGCTACATATCTGACAGGCCAATTCTGCACAGACTACAGTAGAGTACATGATGCAGGGCTTCCATTTCCATGCTAGCCACGAGATTGAAGGTAAAAGGGGAGTTACAAAGCGGGGGTGGCTTGACTTACTTGTGTGTCAGGAAGATCTTGAAGGAAGAAATGAAGTGAGCAAGAGGAATGCTCTTGTCGCTCTTCCACTTCTGGTAGGTCTCAACATCATCGATGAAGATGATGAAGTCGTCGCTGCCCTTGTAGTGGACCTTGGTCTGCTGGGTCTCTCCGCGAGCCATTGTGATTGTTTATTGAGTAAGGGAAGTGGTTGTGGTTGTATTGGTGATGAAGAGTCGTCAAACGATTAGAGTGAGAAGTCGCTGGGTGGATTTGTTGATAACCTAGCTGTTGATCGAAGGATGAAGATGAAGGTAAGGAGAAGAAAAGAAAAGGAGTCGAGGAAGGGTGGTGCATCCAGAGGCTTAAAAGGAAGCTCAATGTGAGGAGCAGTGACGAATGTACCTACCTAGCTTGCTGGCTGGAAGCTACCTTACCTACGTCATACGTCATAGCTGTGCTCTTCCAAAGGCGGGCAAGTGGATCGGTACGTACTGCATCGCGGGGCTCTTCAGGCCCTCGGGCGGAACAGGCTCCACTATAGCTTGCCGTGAACATCGACGCAGCCAATGAAGCGGCAAATCCCCGTTTGCTTGCCAGGCTCGAAGTTGCTCGTCTTGCTTCTGCTGTACACGTTCCTGCATGCTTACATCCACCGGGTACGTCACCGTATTTTGAGCACGAGGAAGCAAAAGAATAAGGTACCCTGAATAGTATCCAAGCTTGTGTGCCTCATGGGCTGCCATGTTAATCGATCGCGTGCTCCTCACGCCAGCCTGCAACGATTTCCTTGTAAGGGATTGGCCAAGTTGCAGCGGATCCCATGTTGTTCTCCCGTCTTCCACGTCAGTAACAAATCATCTTCTTTGTCATTGCCTTGGCAAACCATAAAATGCTTGATCCTGTGAATGCTGTTCTGGCCTGTTTCTCTTTACGGGGAATTTGCTTGATGCATGAGGTGATGCCGAGGATCCAACTTCATGATATATGCATTGTTCATTGAGGCATGGTTGTGACATCCCATGAAACTCGAGAAAACTGATGGTTTGAAACCAAACAATTAATATTAGGCAAGAATCCCCTAGCCTTAAAGCGCTATTCAGAAACCACCGAGTTAAACTACATAAGCTTATCAAAGTAATGTAACGATCGACTAGTAGGACATCAGTACCTGAAACTACCTTATCAGGTTGTGTTAGTGATGCTAATAATAAAATCCAATGCCTACATACCTACGTAGCATGTAGTTTCCCATCATCTTTGAACTGATAATGCAGCACAGCTTTACTAGAGATGTATCAAGCCTCATAGCCAACTAGTGCTCTCATAACAGTTTCTCACCGAAAGAATCTGCGAATGCCAGTGCACTTCTTTTCGTTTTTTGAGCCTTTCTCTTTCCCCCATAGAACATCTGTGCTCTGCACGGCGGTGGCATTAGCCAAGCGAGACAGGTTCTCCTTCGCAACAGAGTGCGTTGCTGTTCTAGAACCATTTTGTGGAGAATTGATCTGGAGCCTGTTTGTCATACAGTCTTGTAGAGCGGGTGTGTTTTCTGCCTCGCTTTGCAGCTGCTTGTCTGACATAATCTCAATCAAATTGAGAGGTTCGAGTTCAGATATCTGAGTGAGCTCCAGCCTCGGAGACATGTCCGATACATGATCATCCTCCTCACTTAGCTCTCGAGTCTCTGGGAGCGCTGAGCCTTTACTTGTGTACGAGTGTGAGCTCTCCTCACGACCAGCCTTGTCAAAGATGTCAAAACCACTATCACTTGAAAAACTTGTCTGGCGGATCTGGTCTTCACTCGATGGGTCCTCGATCGTTCTGCGTGACAAGCTTCCCGACCTCTTCGTTATGCTGGATACACAACTTTCTCATCACGGTTGATGCTGACCTCCTGATCATCTGCTCATTCCGTGCAATGTTCGTCATGCTAGGAAGGGGAAGAACATCTTGACTCCAGACGTCTGAGAGAAGCACCTCCAGCCGCGCTCTTTCACTACGAGATGGAACCAGGACTGGCGTTCTGACTTTTGTTGATAACAAAGACTGTGAACGATGGAGGCCAGCTCCAGAGCCAATACCACTGCTAGATTTCATGGTACTTGTATTCTTGAGAATGACATGGCACAGGGATGACTCCGGGCTTCCCACAGATGCCTGATGCGTCGACAGACTCCTCGCGATACTTCCTACCGATGTTCAGTATGACCTGGCCATTTCATTAGTTGGGAAGTGCAAGCATACCAGGCCGTCCAAACACAGTGCCTAGACTTTGGATGTCAAGAGAGAGAAATATTTGCAGACCAGGAGATCTACCAACTGGCTCTAGACACAGTGGTTGCTGCAACCGGGTTCGCCATTCGTTCTCCTCTCTTGACGTACATGCCGTCATTACCACCTCGTAAAGTTGATGGTCGCTCTCGAAAACAAGCTTCCAAGAGAAGGGAGCTAGGTGGCATTGCAAGCCTACAAGATATGTTAGTTCAAGTCTCGGTTCTATATGGCATACCTTACCGCGCCCATTGTCAGCATCTTCAACCGCTGAACAATGTACATCGATACAGGCCATAATCGTGTAGATAGGATCAAACTTTCCCCCAGAGGCCAGACAGAGGACGTCTTTATAGAGTAAGCAGATCATGTACTGACCGTCAACGCCGGCCGGCGATTGCCAGCATACATGCAAGACTCCACATAACTGAATGTGACCAAACGAACGAACCTGATTTTTCGAATGCGCATCGAGTCTCTCGTATATAGTTAGCAAAGATTCAATAAGGAAATACATGTGAAAGAATACCCTGTTTGGAAACACGATACGATCCTGCAATAGCCAGGTCTTTTCAAGTATGCCTTTCATCAAATCATCCTCAGTTGAGCGATTTATCTCAGCTGTGGCCTCTCGGAGCCTCATTAGTGTAGTTTCAACTTCCATGTGAGAGTTTGGACAGTCGATGACTGGGGTGCACCTTAGTAGCTCTGCAAACAAAAGGGGGTATTTGCAAATTCTTTGAATAGGCTGACGCTGACATGTTAGACAGTGAAGCATATATGATCAGAGGAGCATACCTTAACAAGAAGATCACCTATGGTCAGAGCCTTTCTGCTATCGGACGATGGTGATGGCTCCATGGTGAACGCGAAAGCCTCAAGCCCTTTCTGATGTAACTCCCATTCGGGGAGATTTTCTAGAGCTGAAGTGGCGTCTTTGATCATCATCTCATACTTTGCACCATATTCCTGATATATGAAGAACCGATGCATCTGAATGCGGAATGTTAGCAACTCTCAGGCATTGAACTGCAAGACGGCAGCTTACCCTCTTACTGAAAATCTTGGCCGCATCTGCTGCTACCTGAGGCTCAGACAATACACCAGGCTCCTTTTCTAGCAACTGGAGGCTGCCTTGATCCCCTGAGACCATATCTAAACTTGACCATCGGCGGTGTCCAGTTTTGGGATTGTTTGATTTCGAGGAGGATGCGATAAGATGATCAGCTTGGCTGTACTCAGAGTCCGGAATTACCCTATGTAGTTCGCCGATTATTTCTTCATGGAGTTGAAGGATTTGATCAAGATTATGGTTGATAGACGAGCGTAGCCGCTCAGGTAAAGTTGGGAGAGCAGCGAGGAGGTTGATGTAGGTCTATTTGCTGTCAGTTGGCTTAAGAGTAGTGCTGGTCTGAGCTCACATGAATAAGGAAACGAATGTCACCAATGTAGCTCTCCTCTGTACTGATGAGCTCCTCGATAATCTGCCGGCGCCGAAGAGAACGCTGGACGGCAGCAATATCAATGCTGACCTTTTCGAACGGAATACTGTCCTCGGAAAACCTCGGGGCAGACAGAGAAGCTCGACTGCTTCGCTCAGTCCGCGACCGGCAATTTGAAAGGCGATGATGCCGGTGCGAGCGCGAGATGGCACTGGCACTAGCAATGCTTATACTTGCACTTTGGACTGCTTCGATGAAACCCAGCGAAGACCCAGAAGACGAGAGCCGGCGACTGAGTCTGCGGCGAACTGATCGCTGATGAGTTCCACTGCACTCGAGATTTTCCCATCCAGTATCTGGGGACCAAACATTTCCGTAGTCTCTTTGACTCACTCGGCGATGCAATGATTTCATCCACCTTGAGAAGGGCCTCCGAAGCTTGGCATTCTCAGCGAAAGATTCGCTGGAGGGGACCTCTTGAATAGTTTCGACTTGTATCTGCGGACAAGAAGGTCTCGCGCGCGTGGTAGTTGCTCTTTCGGAACTCGCGTGCTGGGTGGTACAATTCAAGGTTGTAAAGGTATTGATATCTTCAAGACGAAGTTCTTCCAATCTCGAGGGCAAGTGAAGGTCATATAATCTGCGGAGGCTGTCGTGGGAATCAAATCGTGATATAAACGGAAAGCCGGTTGTCCAACTGAAATGCCTTGAACTAGGGATGCTACGAGAAACATCGGGCAAGGCTGAAGGGTTCACAAGAGCCATGGTGAAAAGAGAACGTCGAGGTAAAGTTCAAGAAATTAACAAAGTGCTGGTTCCAAGAAAACCCAACTACACAAAAAAAGCGGCTTCAGACGAGTTGTCCAAACATGGCTGTGATGATGAATGAGGAGGAGGAAGATGTCATGAATGGGATAGACCAAACATCAAAGTAGAGCTCACAGCACCAGAACTCACAGAGAGAAAGGCTGGGAAACTTGCAGGAGGTCACAATCTATGGGAGTGCCTGCCTTACCTGAGTACCTACATACTTACCTAAGGTATTATCCATGGCACAGGCAGGAAGGTGCAGACCGAGAGATGCAGTATCTCGGGACATTCCTTCCTGGATGGCGTATCAGGAGAAGTCATGCAAGAGTGATGAGCAATCCTGCAGGTAGAAGTCACCCAGAAATGTGCCCCAAACCGAGAAAAAGAAGATCCTGCCCATCCAGTCAGGTAGTCTTGTCTGGCCACATTGGCTCGACTGAGATTCAACACCCATGATTCTCGGCTGTGGGATCGTATAGCCGATGAGGATGAGCCAGAGTATCACGGCTGAGAAGTGGTGATACAAAGAGGCGTCTGCATGGCCATTGGTGCAGGGCCCAAGCTGGAAGCACCGAAGACGGGAATATTGATGCCCGAGTCCAGGAGCTGTGATGCAACGAGACCAAAAGGTCAATCGACGCAAGCCTCAAGATCAGAATATACTTTGAATTAATGATAAGCCAAAAGGTTCCCACGTTATTTGAAGCCGACCTCGTCACTTGCAGCCACGAGATATTATGAGTTCACGGCTGGCTGCACACTCATAACATTGACGGTCAAGGCCGAGGCAATCAGTCTAATAATCTCATGGTTCTTTTGATGTGGCGGCGACATTCTCAGAGATCCGCGGCTTGTTCATATACAAGAGGTTGGGGAGGCTGAAAGAATCTTTGTTCGTGGCTTGATGGATGGACAGTGCATGACAGTAGGATTGAGAAGTCTGAAGAGCTCAACTTCTTACCACGAGGTCAGCAAAAGAGACATGGCTGTTTTAGGATTACTTTTAAGTGTTTATTATTGAGGTTCCTAAACAGCAGGTGATATGTGTTGTATTGTGTTTATGATTTAGGAATTTGCCAGTTGTTGGTCATGGATCACAACCCAATAACGCACTGCGGTATCCACGTAACAGCCGAAGTGAATGATTTCCTTTCTAGGAGAGGAAAGAAAACTCAAGACCTTTACCCTAATAAGCGATTAAAAATGCTTCGATAAATCTAGCCTAAGCTTAGGGGACACTGTGCTCAGTTCATTTTGACACCCTATATCAAAGTGTGGTGTCTTGCTCCCTAAGGGACTTTCAATGAAATTTAGTAGCCTGGTTGTCTGATGTGGAGAAACCGTGTCTGACATCATGTTTAAGGCCGATACCTGGCGGAAATAAAATATCATATTCAAGATTAAGCACATTAGGTGACATTGGTGTTTTATACCAAACATCTATATCTGGAGAGTAGTAAACTGGTCATTAGGTATCTAAGCAATCCCCATACAGTAGTTTATGCTTCATTTGAAAAAAAAAAAAAAAAAGCATCCCGAGAGTTTCCTTGACAGAAGCCATCTACTACACAGACCTAGACAGACCCGAGCATGATGTCTTGTTGCACCACGCACAGTAGAGGCTGTCATGACCACCAACTTTTCTCAGCCAAGCCCTATCCCGAGTCAGTCGGCGATACCGAGCCGGGATGGAATGGGTTTGACCTGAGAAGCTTACGAGTATCACATATCTTCGTGGATAGATATGTAGTGGTCTCCACCGACCCTCTGACTTATCCATACTTACCTTCAACTTCGATTGGTGAGAGCGGCTTATTCGGCAATCGACAACTTGGCATATATGCTCGGCAAGTAAAGACTCAACTTGTATCTTGTCGTGATGTAAGGTGTAAGCTAACTGGCTCGGCATCGTGGCGGTGCTCACAGAGCTAGACCCAACTAAGGTAAAATCGAGCTGGGGTTTCACGGCGGGAGAACAGTCTTTGAATCGGTTTTCAGGGGACTGGTGCCTGGTTTTCAGGAGGGTTTACAGTGGCCCTCCCAGATTGTGGGGATGCGCTACTGTCACGCTAGAAGACTGGAGAGACATGCCGACTGCCCGAGACGGAAACGAACACGTTGAGCTTTTCGACCATGGAGAAGCGCCTTGACTTGAGAATTTCCAACGATAGATGGAAGCAGAAAAGTTGACAGTCTCGCGACTCAGATTCTGTCTAGTTTTAGTATCACTTAGTCCGATGAAGGAGGTTTCACAGCAGACTCCACCATTAGTCAGAATAAAATCCTATACCGCAAGGTTGGAGGTTGCCACGTGCGTGGGCCCTTTCATCGCCTTGCCTCTCTAGTCTTGACAAATCTACCTAACTGTACGGAGTAAACTGTTCCATGACAGGATTGGAAACCGGCGATTACTATAGTTTATTGCCTCCGTGTCTTTTATCTTTCTCTCCTACACTTTCTTTTTCATCCAGGTTCTAGTACACGTGTTGTCATTTTCTTTCTCACATCTACATTACCCTCCTTTCCTTGCTTCAGGGTTAACGAGACACTTTCTCTCTCTCTTTCGCAAGTCGTCTCGCTGTCAACTTCTCGGTTTACAAACTTGATTCAGCGTCGTTCCGAGCGCTCGCGTTGCGCATCGCCTTCACCATGGAGAGCGCGTTCGCGAAACCAGTTGGCGATGTCCTCGCCAACTTCAACGTCAACGAGGCTACAGGCTTGAGCGACTCTCAGGTCACCGAGCTACGCAACAAACATGGGCGCAACTGTACGTCAGATACGCTCCGTAACCCCACCATGTTTTTCAACAGTCTAACTTCTGGTAGCTATTCCTGAGGAGCCTCCTACTCCTCTGTGGGAGCTTATCCTAGAGCAATTCAAGGACCAGCTAGTTCTTATCCTTCTTGGTTCCGCCGCTGTCTCATTCGTTCTGGCACTTTTCGACGATGAAGAAGGCTGGAGTGCTTTCGTCGACCCAGTTGTTGTAAGTGCAAACTCGCTCTTCGATCCTGTCTGTTTCTCTTGTTGAGCAAACCATTGACATGCCTCCCATAGATTCTCACCATTCTCATTCTCAACGGTGTCGTCGGAGTCTCCCAGGAGAGCAGCGCCGAGAAGGCCATCGCCGCCTTACAGGAATACTCAGCCAACGAAGCAAATGTGGTGCGAAATGGTGGTCATGTTTCACGAGTCAAGGCCGAAGAGCTAGTCCCCGGCGACATCGTCACAGTCTCTATTGGTGATCGTATTCCTGCCGATTGTCGAGTTATCTCTATCGAAAGCAACAGTTTCTCTGTCGACCAGGCAGTTCTCACTGGAGAGAGCGAGAGCGTCGGCAAACGCGCCTCTACCGTTATCGAAGACGAGAAAGCTGTTCTACAGGACCAGACCAACATGTTGTTCTCTGGAACAACTGTTGTAACTGGTCGCGCCCGAGCAATTGTTGTTCTCACAGGCCCTAACACCGCTATCGGAGATATCCACGAAAGCATTACTGCCCAGATCTCGGAACCCACGCCCCTGAAGCAAAAGCTCAACGACTTCGGCGACAGTCTAGCCAAGGTTATTACTGTCATTTGCATCCTGGTTTGGCTCATCAACATTCCCAACTTCAATGATCCTAGTCACGGCAACTGGACCAAGGGCGCCATTTACTACCTTAAGATTGCCGTCTCCCTTGGTGTTGCTGCGATCCCTGAGGGTCTGGCTGTTGTCATCACTACCTGCTTGGCTCTTGGAACGAGAAAGATGGCTGCTAAGAACGCTGTCGTCCGAAGCCTCCCTTCTGTTGAGACCCTTGGGAGCTGCAGCGTCATCTGCTCTGACAAGACTGGTACTCTGACCACCAACCAGATGAGCGTTAGCAAGGTTCTGCATCTCAACGAAGATGGCACTGGTCTAGACGAGCTCGATGTTGAGGGCACTACCTTCGCACCTCGCGGAGCCATCAAATCAAACGGTGTTGTCGTTCAGGACCTCCCCAACTCTTCTGCTACTATCCGCCAAATGACACAGGTAGCTGCCATTTGCAATGACGCCCAGCTTGCCTATGATTCTCGATCTGCCACTTTCTCCAGCATTGGTGAACCAACTGAGGGTGCTCTTCGAGTCTTGGTTGAGAAGATTGGACCTTGTGCCCCTACCGATACCCGCCCTGAAGATTGTGTTCATTATGCCAGTGCAGCTTACCAGAAGGAACTGCCTCGCCTAGCTACGTACGAGTTCTCTCGGGATCGCAAGAGCATGTCTGTCTTGGTTGGTAAGGGTAATGATAAGAAACTCCTGGTCAAGGGCGCTCCCGAATCCGTTATCGATCGCTGCACACAAACTCTCGTTGGCTCCAATGGCAAGAAGGTTGCACTCACCAAGAAGATTGCAGACCGCCTCATGAACGAGATTGTACGATATGGCAACAACGGTCTTCGAGTCATCGCTCTCGCCAGCATCGACAAGGTGGCTGAGAGCCCTCTTCTGCACACTGCTTCTTCTACCGAACAATATGCCCAGCTTGAACAGAACATGACTTTCCTTGGCCTCGTCTGCATGCTTGATCCTCCCAGAGAGGAGGTTCCCGGGGCTGTACAGAAGTGCAGGGATGCTGGTATCCGTGTCATCGTCATCACTGGAGACAATCGTAACACTGCTGAAAGCATTTGCCGCCAGATTGGTGTTTTTGGTCAGCATGAAGATCTTACTGGAAAGAGCTACACCGGCCGCGAGTTTGACCAGTTGTCCCCTAGCGAGCAACTTGAAGCAGCTAAGCGTGCCTCTCTGTTCTCCCGCGTTGAACCCAGCCACAAATCTCGACTGGTCGACCTACTTCAATCTCTTGGTGAGGTTGTTGCTATGACTGGTGATGGTGTCAACGATGCCCCTGCCCTGAAGAAGGCCGATATCGGTGTTGCGATGGGCTCGGGAACTGATGTCTCCAAGCTAGCTGCTGACATGGTTCTTGCTGACAGCAACTTTGCCACTATCGAGGTAGCCATCGAGGAGGGTCGTTCCATTTACAACAATACTCAGCAATTCATCCGGTATCTGATCTCGTCCAACATTGGTGAGGTCGTCTCGATTTTCCTGACGGCTGCTCTTGGTATGCCCGAGGCTCTCGTTCCAGTTCAACTTCTTTGGGTCAACCTCGTCACCGATGGTCTGCCTGCCACCGCTCTGTCTTTTAACCCCCCCGACCACGACATCATGAAGCGTCGTCCTCGCAAGAGGGATGAAGCTCTGATTGGCGGATGGCTCTTCTTCCGGTATCTCGTCATTGGTACCTATGTTGGTCTCGCTACGGTTGCTGGCTATGCTTGGTGGTTCATGTATAACCCGGAGGGTCCTCAGATCACTTTCCGCCAACTCACTCGCTTCCACCACTGCTCGGCTGACTTCCCCGAAATCGGCTGCTCCATGTTCTCCAACGATATGGCCAAGGCAGCCTCAACGGTCTCTCTGTCTATCCTGGTTGTGATTGAAATGTTCAACGCCGTCAACGCGCTGTCATCTAGCGAATCTCTCCTCACCCTGCCCCTTTGGAAGAACATGATGCTCGTTTATGCAATTGCTCTGTCCATGGCTTTGCATTTTGCTCTCGTCTATATTCCCTTCCTTCAAGGCCTGTTCTCCATTGTGCCCCTAAACGCTTTGGAATGGAAGGCAGTTGTTGCCATCAGTGCCCCTGTCGTGTAAGTTCAACTTGCTGCTATTTGCTTACAGCCAACTAACTTGATGCAGACTTCTCGACGAGATACTCAAAGCTATTGAGCGACAGTTCTTCATGCAGACAACAACTGACATTTCTCTCAAGACAAAGAAGGAACAATAGAACGGCGTGGATAGAGGGATCGGCGATGAAGACTTGGCGAAATGTCAGCATTGACTAGAATCTACATGTATCATATTCTGACCAGTTCAGAGAGCTGCGATTAGACCTAGACGGCCACATTGGCCTCCGATATAACGAAATCCAAAATTCTGTTTTCATGCCATTCAGTATGCCAAGAAAAAAGCATGTAAGCAAGCAAACACCGGACAAGGGGCATGAGCATTTTTTATTCTTGGCGTATTATATATGTATATTTATCTATTTGCCGTCTGTATTTTCACATTCAGATGTCATGTTTCTTCATGGATCAGCTCACCAAGAGCCTTGCTCTCCTCCATAATCTCCCTGGCCTCCGAGGCAGACACATCCATATCCTCCATGATCAATTGTACAGCAAGTTCAGCTACCAACACCGACTGGATAAAGGCTGCAGAACCACGACCAGCGATGACACGATCTTTTGTCGCATTCTCTTTCAACGATTCACCAAATTCCTCCACGAGGTAATCGCACATAAGCTTGCAGCCTCTTGGGCCATAGTAGCCTGGGTTGAGGTTACCCTCCTTCTTGAGTGACCTGGCCTGGCCTGTTTCGATTTTCTCTGCTAGAATATCACGGAAAAACGACTGTTTACCATTGACGATCTTGGTCAAGTATGCTCGATGGTCATCCAGTCGCCCTTCAAGATGGCTCCAGTCAACATGAGGATAGCCTCTTTCACGCCATGTGTCCATGGCAGTTTCTTTCTTGTGTTTAGCACAGAACCTTGTTTGCATCTGCACGTTCAGTCTCTTCCCCTTCGAATAATCCTTGAGGGTCTGTTCCGACACAAGGTCCCCACACCACGGGCATTTCGTCACTCTATCGTCCAAACTGTTTTTGTCTGCGAGGGGCTCCTCATTGATCGTTTCTGTGTCGCTGAGTTCATCTAGATCTGATAAGACTGGCGATGATATGCTACCTATATCGCTAATGCTTGTCTGCATACCATCGATCTCGGCTGGCGCAACGAACGTGGGTGGTTTATAGTCGGGAGTCTTGGGTCGATCCTCTGGTTTCTTCTGAGGGGGGATCATTTTCCAGACACCCGTTCGATTCTGAGACGACGAGCGCGACCTGCTCGGGCCGTCTTGCGAAAGTTTGGTGGCGGTATGAGCTACCTGGCTTTTTGTTGGAGTAGTAGATAGACCGCGGCTTGTGTGTTTTCTTTCTATGCTCCCTTTCTGTTTGGGGGTACCCAAGTCATCCTGGGGTGCAGGCCTTAAAGAAACCCTCGACTTCGTGGGACTACTAAAAGATTCTTGTGACACAGGCTTGAAGGTCGGCTTTTCTTCCGTCTGAGAGCTATGTAAGAGCTCGTCTTCTTCGGTCTTCTCATTTATAAGCTCGCCCTTTGTCACTTTTGCCTTGCCTACATACGGATTAATAAGAAAGTGACACGGTCGCCAGTTTGACGAACCTTTCTTTACTTGAGAACTTTGCGAGCCACGAGAAGCCTGCGATCCTCGAGGCTGTGAGCTCCCATATTTTGCTTTGCTGCTGCCTGCATTGGGGAATCCATAAGTGTCTTCGAAATGAGAGCCATTCCCGGATTTGCTGCCGCCAAGTTTCCTTCGTTTCACGCTCGAGGAAGATGTTTCCGCATGGCTTCCTGTTTTCGATGTCTTTTCTTCCTTCTGGTTCACCTTTCGGGTGGAATCCCTACGACTTTTACTGCTACTCGGGTTGCGGAAGGCTGTGCGCTTGATATCTCCACGAGCTGAAGTTTCTGGTTCGGAATCATCAGACTGCTCGATTGGCGTCTGGGCCTGAGAGCCACTTGGTCTCAGCCTTAAGTCGGCAGGGGAGGGTATATCGTCTTCAGCCTCGTCCTCGGAAGACATGGGCAGAGCGTTGACATCGTCAGGTTGCTGTTCAAGCTTTCGCTTTTCATGGCCACGAATCTGGGAAAGAAGCGGCGGTGGTCTTTGGTGTCTGCTTAACCCCGTCACTCTGCCAGCCATTGCAGATTGATTCTCCCTGCGAGAAGCCGGGATGGAAATGTAAGGGCTTTGAAATGAACTTATGTGCCGTGATGAGAGATTTGACGTCCAGACGCTTCTGAACGGAAAGAACTCCAAAAGCTAGAGCATGGCCATGAGACGTATAAAAGCAAAGAAAGAAAGAAAGAAAGAAATCAAAAGAATGTGAGTGTATGAGCCAAAATTGAAACGGTGGCTTCCTCCTCGAAACAACAACTTATCAAACTGTGTTTGTTCCTTCCTTCACTGGCCAGGTAAGTTCACTGAGATGTTGCTGGAATTCCCCACTCGCGCGAGGGCGAGTCAGCGCGCGTCTGATTAAACGCGCCTGCGCCCTGCAGCCCACCTCTGAATCCCTAGGTACTAGTTACTAGACTTGTAGGCAGGGGCTAACGCCGCCAGGGGATAAGTAAACAGTGAAGCATTAGCGCTATTGTTACGCTAATGGTCAGTGCTTCAACCACTTCGGAAGCCGAAAAGGGATATAACTGGACAGTGCTTGGTTTCACTGCCATTTCCATTGTTGTCAGAAGCGAAGTACAAAGTGATGCACCTTCACCTTACAATATCACATCAAGTTTATGTCAGAATAAAGCTCTGTAACCGGAGGCCCTGGTTGACGTAGCAATTTGCTCCTACTCAAATCTCCCTTGATACTGGAAATGGCTCTTAATAGGAAATACGCCGCTCTTCCAGATCTGGTGAGTTGTTACCTCTGGCACAAAGAGATCTCAAAGATGCTGACGACCTTACCTAGGACTCCGCTCCAGACATCTATGAGACCCCGGAGCTCACAGATGACAACTCTACAGTCCCTGTAAGCTTCTTCGTGTTACACAGACAGTCGGTTCACAGCCATTGACGTATCTCTAGACAACCACTGCTCGAACCCATTCGGACGACGAGTTCTACGATATCGAGGATGAGACACCGGGTATATCTCGATCCCGGCTGCGAATAGATGAAGCGCGTTCTCGCTTTCTTCCCACCAACGTTGACGCGAACGGAGTCGACTTCTCGGACCGAGTCGACGGGAAGCGCAAGGCGTACAAGGTGTCCAGTCGAAGACAAAGAATACTGCAGGACGGTACTCAGGAGCTTGGCGATCTCTCTGACGACGACGACGATGAGAGTCTGGAACGCCGAATTGCCCGCCTGAAGCGCGAAGTGGAAGAAGCAAAGAACGAATATGGAAAGCGAAAAGCAGAATCACAAACAAAGGAAAACATTGACGCCACCACCAGTGACGACAGACTGACTTCCCTCAGCCAAGTCTTGGACGAGATCTCGCAACCCACCGGTCGGCCAACTTCGATTCGGATTGCAGGGGCTAATGTAACTTCAAATTCTGAGGAGAAGACCGAGGCACCTTCAACAGAGGATGCAACTTATACTTTAATGTACGAACCGACGTATGAACAAAGTCATGCATTAGCCAAGGCAACTGATTTCGACCGTCGATTGTTGATGCTGGAGCGGGGACTCGGAATCAATGCTTCATTGATGCAAGAGTCTGATGCTAATGGTCTTCCTCGTGCAATTCTGCCTACTCTGGACTCTATGAACAAGCAGATTTCTACGCTCGCCGAAGCTTCGACAGCCAATTTGGATGCAATCAGTCGGCGTGTACGAACACTGGCCCAGGAGCAGGACAAGCTCAATGACTCTCGGGAGAAGGCCAGATCACTGAGAGAAGAGCTTGGTCGAAATGGCTCTTCAGCTCAGAGTGAAGAGACTGAGCAGGAAGCCAAAATCAATGCTCTGTACGGTATCCTCCCTACGATTGAAAACTTGACTCCTATCCTCCCACCTCTGCTGGATCGACTTCGTTCACTGAGAGCAATTCATTCCGATGCTGCCACTGCGAGTGAGACACTGGCCCGCATTGAGAAACAGCAAGCAGAGATGGCTACGGAACTGAAGCAGTGGAACGAAGGACTTGTGAAGATTGAGGCGGCTGTAAAGGACGGCAGCATGTCTATTGAGAAGAATAAGCAAGTGATGGAGGAATGGGTCAAGGATCTAGAGGAGAGGATGGAAGACTTATGAATAACGATGCGTTGATCTGATACCCCAGTAAATAAGCCAAATAATTGAGGAAACGAGTCAGCTGAGTTGTTGATATCCAAATAACCAAAAACATGTAATCTTTTTCACTTCAAACAAATCTCATGATCCATATCTTACTTTTGATACATGTGGCGGCCATCTCGCGCATGTGGCGCCCCAAGCTGCGCCACGTGGCTGAACACAATCGGCCCAACTCTTAATCCGCTCGTGGGGTTAAGGGCTTTTTTGCAGTTTGACACACCAAATTAATTGATTTGGTAAACGAAAAAAAGTTCCATCTTCCTCCAGCTCACGTTCGCGACCACCGCCCAATCCACTCAAACTCCCAAAAGTACGGCTTCTCCTCGACCCATCGCGCTTTCCATTCTCATCCAGCTCACCAATTCTTCAGGTCGCAACAATGGACGCCTCCAAGCAGCCCGTCAAGCTCGTCAAGGTCACCCGAGTTCTCGGCCGAACCGGTGCGTCTTTCCCCGAAACTTGATGTCGATGAAACAAGATTTCAGAAGGATCGAAACGATGAAATGAAAAGGGGATTTTCTGACTAGATGGATAGGTTCTCGTGGTGGTGTCACTCAGGTCCGCGTCGAGTTCATGGACGACCAGACCCGATCGATCATCCGAAACGTGAAGGGCCCAGGTACGATTTGATTCTCGAAGCCGCCCCCTCCAGCGCACAAACGAGGGTTCGGAGTAGGAATACAGGATTACAAATGCTAACGTACAACCACCACAGTCCGTGAGGACGACATCCTCTGCCTGCTCGAATCCGAGCGTGAGGCCCGACGACTACGATAAGTGTGCATTCTGGGGCAGCATGGGGTTCTCGAAAGACGGTCAACGACGAATGGTCTATGCATGCTAATGCTATGGCGTGCGCGCCTTGTATTGGGACTGGGACATTGACCTGGAGCTGCGCATGACACTCCAGTTTCATTTGTTAGAGGAGTCACACGGACGGATCTGGTCTGGCATAACGAAAAAATCCCAGAACAGTTGTTCTTCTGCAGTATTGGAATCCGAAGAAAAGTGAAATCCATTTCTTGTTTTCTCCGTGGTATTCTCCCTATGTTTCAACAGCTCCGATCCTTGAGAAGCTCAGCTCAGTTCAGGCAAGAAAAGATCACATCGGGAGTTCTCCAGTCAACAAGTGCTATGATGCGAACTCAACGACCTCGGGGTTTAGTGTTGACCTGGCAACTGGAGATATGAATACCTCTTTTTTTTCTGACATTCTTTGTCTCCATAACTAACTTCGCTTCACATCGTGAAATCTCGTCACGTGCAACTTCTCTGACCTCAAATTAGGCGGGGCGGCCAGAGAAAATCTTCAAAAGTTTCCTTCTTCCACCTCCAACAATTTTCTTTTCACAACTCAAGGCTCTCCCGAATTCATTGGTAAGTCAACATATTTATCCTTATGCAACTCTAGTTGGAATGATGTTTTTTTAGCATGTATTACCTGAAACATACATTGATGTACCTTTTTATCACCAAGATCTCTGATCCAAACCCTCCTTCACCACTTGTTTTTGAACTGTGTTTCTTGCCAATGCTAACATTGCAAAAAGAATTTTATAGGCACCTCGCTTCCACAATGCCTTCGGTCCCCAAGCCTCCGGCCGGACATTTCAACGTTCTTTACTTTGCCAGTGCTAGCTCTTTCACTGGTAGGGACTATGAAGCTTTGCCGGCCACGATGACGCTCAATAAGCTCTTCGCCGAGCTCGAGTCCAAGTATCCTGGCATGAAAGCCAAGATCCTCGATTCCTGTCTAGTCACTGTCAACCTTGATTATGTAGACTCGCCTAGTGAGGAGGGTGCTTCAGACACAGTGATCCAGGAAGCAGACGAAGTGGCTATCATCCCTCCCGTCAGCTCCGGGTGAAGGGTATCGAGTGTCAGTTGCAAAAATCGCTCGGTGTCTGTAACGTGACTCTTCTAAACCTCGCAGCCGTTGGCCCCTCCACATCTTATACTAAGGACCTCCATTACCCGGCCAGCTTCCTGGTAGTAGGGGCTCAAGTTCTCCAGCTCGTAACCATGTTCTTGCCCAGCGTTGATTCCGTAGCCGCCACCAACCAGGATGCTTCTTGTGATACTGCCAGAACCAACAGATAGCCATCACAAGACTGACCATGAGCAAAACAAAGACCAGTGTCGACACAATGGTGACAATGGCAGTGAGACTCGTGATTGATGAAACCTGGCACCCGAGTGGTCTTGTCCGTAACTCCCAACGTTCAGCCCAGTGTGGACAGATGTTCTCGTTGTAGGCTGGTGCGAGCAGCGGCATGTTGCTAGTATTCGGCACACATGACCATGTCTGTAAATTCGATGAGTATGTACAGCTTGAAGCAATGTGGTTTGTAAATGAAGGCCTACAAAAGGACACCAGCCACACTGTGAAGCTGCAAGACAACCTTTGCATGTTTGATGCTTCCAACATCTTAGGAAGTGTTCGTCATCATGGTTCATATATAAGGTGAAGTTGGCTCGCGTAGCCTGAATGTCATGTTGAGACAACCGCAAAAAATCCATAGTCTTTGATTAAACGAGGTTCTAATGATGTATCAAATTGGCTATAGTGGCGACACCAACTCGAGTTGATGTGCTTATCATAAACTCAAAAGAGACAAAGAATTGAGGTTGAGCGGGGAAGCATCATACGTCAACCCCTGTAGCCACTCAAACACACACCATGTTTGAAATCGATGCCTTAGGACTATCTACTCATAGCACAACTCGGTATTGCTTAACATATGACTGAAGGAAAGCACCGCAATCCTGCAAACCTTGGTGAGGGTTTGCCGTCTTATCTAAGCTAAGCGTAACAATGTACCTGTTGCATTCAGAGACACAGGAATTGTTGAAACTGGAAGAATAAAGTGCTACGCCCCATTCACCGAGCATCAGACCATGACGCGTTCTCTCATCTGTCGAGATTTCCTCACTCGTCGCTTCACCTCCCTGATGTCTGCCCGCCTTCTCCTCGACCTTTTCCCCTTCGATTCCCGCACTGGTTCGTTGCCCAGACTCTCAAGCGGCATGAGATCAGCCAGAAATTGTCGAATGTGTAGACCAGTCTTCTCATGGATGAACGAATCAATCTGCTCATTGCAAGCTGCCGAAGACGCAATATGGAGGCCCCTTAGCACATCGCGATCTAGAACTCCATCTTGGTCATAATCTTGATTGGCTGCTCGAAGACTTCGAATGGATGATGTTCGCTTTGGTACGTTTGGTCGTCCAATCTTTCGACCAGAAAAGCCTCGTGAACAGACAGTAATATGATTTGGTGATATGGAAGAGCTTCCATACTTGGTTCCCCTGTTCAATGATACCTTTGCTTTACCTTTATCAAATAGGTCCTTCTTCGGTGTAGATGGTGAGACATCTTCGACAGACAATCTGCAGCTTTGTTCTGTAGCTGTTGATGTCGAATCTGGGTGAGGGAGTTCTGGCAAGCGTTTGCTGGACTTCTTTGTGGCATGAGATTGCTGCGGGACAAGAACATCAGCACTTAAGCTATGGCAGCTTCTGGGACGAGTTTGCACTGATATCGCTTGCTTGATATCTCTCGAGGTCTGCACTGGTCTGATGCATGGACCCTCCTCTTCGTTACCTTGGCTACAATTTCTGTATGCATCAACGTCTTTTTGTACACGAGGGTGGTGTTTATTTGAGGATGTGCCAGCTTTATCCTGGACTACCGGTTCCAGCGACACGCTCGAGCAGATCATAGGTGTCCCTCGCCCAGTGAAAAAAGCTCGATTTGATTGTCTCGTCTTCAGGGTGCTTCGTACAGCTGGGGAAGTCGATTTTGTCTTCCGTTGGTCGAGGTTCTTCCGCTGGTTCGACCTTCTCTCCAAAGAGGTGACATTGGGCCATTCGGGATATGTATGCATTCGTGGTCTGGGAAGCTTGGCCGTAGGTCCTGTTAAAGCCTTCTCGCTGAGGGATTCTGAATATAAAGGTTTTGGTTTCTGTGTAAGCTGCAGACAATTCCAATCACTACTACATTGACACAGATCTCCCAGTTGACAAGAAGTGCAGCAAGTCTGGGGTACTTTCTGCTCAGCCTTTACCTTCTTTCTTCGATACTTATGGGGCTTTGGCTGGTCCACCATTGCATATCTGAACTCGTCCATGTTTTTTGACACTGGGAAAGGGATTTCTGTACTTGAACTGGGGCACCCTGCATTGCCATCCATCTGGAGGATATGCTGTTGTTCGACATGAGACGGGGGTGCTTGGTTCATCATCGCTCTATTTTTACCAACAGGAGGCCGGTAGGAGGGACGTTTCTTTTGATCTTTTGAAGTAATCGCAAGACCGGCAGCTTTAAACTCGGAACGAAATGGCAGGAGAGCTGCTATCGTATGAAGGCTTGTGCTAGAACGCGGTGGGGTCGGAGTAGGTATCGGTAGCTTGCCTTTTGCACCTGACTGCTCAGCATATCTCTGCAGCTCTTGAGTGAATCGATTCAGGGCTTCCCTTTGACTTGGGGTTCTCGACTCGTTGTCGAGGCTATCCGAGGTCCAGTAAAGTGGCTGTTGAGTGTCACTTCGTCCACGAACGGTTGTGTTCTTGATTGATAGCATTTGTAGTTGTTGGGCTATATTTCTCGAGATGGCCTCCACGATTTCGTCATTTACATTCTGGTGACCTTGGGCGACAGAGTTATTGCTGAAGACATCTGCAGCATGACTATGCAACGGTGCAGGGCACGCGTCTGCCTCCATCTCGGATAATTGGCCTTCGAGAGTCGAATGAGACACTTTTCTCGGGGGCTCTGAGATACCGACCTCGGACATTTGTAAGGGACTGACATCTCTACGAGCGTCCTTGGAAGGTAGCGAGTCGTCTTTGGAGAGATATTCGGATCTCGAAGGTATATCACGTCTTGACTGTCTGTCATGAGCAAAGAAACTTTTGTGTTGCTTTCCTGGTCCAGAGGCGGCGGAACCAGGCTCGAAATCATCCATCCAGTCTGTTTCACAATTGTAGTGCATTTCCACGGCGCTATCGTTCGCTCCTTGAACGTGACTAGACTGTTTTATTGGGCTTGTTATATGTGAAGTTGCATCGGGTGGTGATGAACTCGACCGAGGGCCATGATGTTGCTGGTTCGTGCTCTGGTACCTTACGCGTACAGATCGTCGTGGTCTAAAAATGGTACGCCCACGAGCCCTTGAGCTATCGCTGACAGAATGAGGTTTCCGTGTGATGGGCAAGTTTGAGTTGTGAGGGCCAGTGTTAGATTCTGACATGACCATTCTGCAATACACGAGCTATAAGAGTCTAAAAGAGCTGGTTGTATGAGACAAAGGAGGGCTTGGTTATTTCGGTATGGTAGAGTGATAATACAATGAGTTTGTGCTGGTGATGGATGAGGGAAACTTGGCCGAGGTAATGTTGGGTTTGTGATGATTCCGAGAACTTGCTCGGCCAAGTATTGGAAGGTACTATACAAGGTGATAATTTTACATCTCTTGCCACATTGTTTCAGTCGAATACATCCAACTGAACGTTGGAGGGAGAGGCAGGAGCCGCTGGATGCCGTCTATTTTATATCTTTGATGCCTGGTGAGCCGTAGACCTCAAGTTGGCGTCGTCCTTTCCTTAAGAGGAATTCAATGGCGGCAAAGTCGCGCTTATCGATAGCCAAGTTCCTAGAGAACTCATGTCTATTGGTGAGATATTAGAGTATTGATAACTAAAATGGAAGTTTGGGAGTAGCTCACCTGGCAAAGCTCTCAAAATGTGAGCGAGTTGCCTGAGTCCGATGTCAGTCACAGAGCTCCCGAATGAATAATCCGTTCATACTTGTGGCTTCTTTCGACTCTCTCTTAGACAGTTTCTATAGAGTGCTAGGACCTCTTTTTGGAGTCCTGAGAGGCGTGCCATATTTATTGATTGGTTTTGGCCGGGGTTAATCACGATCGAATAATTCGAGTGTTGATGTAATCACTAAAGTCGAGATATCTTTGGCTGGGGAAATATTGAAGTATCATTGTGGAGACTATTGGTAGGTACTAAGGTACGGCTGTCTACCCACCAGGTAACTCTGGGGTTCTGGTTGATTGTCTTGTGAGACCCCAAGGACAAATAGATCGATGTCCATCCCTGTAACACCCAGTGATAGAAGATAGTTCTACAGGTGCCAGTTATCGAGATAAGATCATCAAAACTAATGACTTCCTTTATACCTCCAACGTAGCCAAATCTTGATGTGTCTGACTGAGATGCGGAATACAGGCGGAATAGCCACCAACAACCAGGGGTCCCATTACCAACATACACTGTATCCAACCCGCTAACTTAGTATCTTCCACTGTCAACGCCCGATCTGCCTTGCACTGAACATCCAACCACTTACAGCTACACCAAACCGCTAATATTAGTATGGCCTCACCCGTTTCAGGCTACAGTTCTCCCACTTTCAGACCACGCGCACCGTCTAAGACACGCTAGGAATATGAGCTGAAACTCGGCCTCATTCCTAATGGTCCTCTAAACAGCGTGTGCCACTTCGCCCGCTTCTGCGGCAGAAACCCAGACATGGCCAGGCAAATGCGAGCGTGCCACGAGATGGAGCGTCTGATTGGCCACATGCCATCCTTTCATCAGGATCTTGCTCCATCCCCAAGGCATTCCATGGCATGCTATGATAGCCTCTCTCTAAGACTGCCCCCAGGGCTGACTCTGGGCCTAAAGAGTGCCTGGTTGAGCTAGTGATGTGACAAATTGGTCATATCATGACCCTGAAGAGAACTATTAGGCACTACTCCCTTGCCTACAGACGCTCCCATGCTTCCTGGAGAGAGCTCAGCCAGCATATGGACGGTTGATTAGCTTACACGGGGCCACCAGGATCGGGTAGGTTGACCTGCAGATCTAGTCCTTGACACCTCTCTACTACCTAATCGACTCAAATATATAACTTTCTGTCGTATGATCAACGCTATCGACCCGTTCGACCAGTCAAACATATCATTGCTTGGTTTCTTACTAGAGGCATACTCTATTCTTGACCTCTCCGGTTGGCGCCTTTTTTTATTTTTATTCGGGCGAGAGGGTGCTTTCATGTTGACAACAAGAGCAGGCATGGCAGGGTTGAGTCGTGAACAGCCCCTCATGCCTGGTGCCTTCGGACCTGAAGATTACCTCGATTTCTATGAGAGCCCCTTTGAAGTTCTCAACGGCTCTGAAACGTCTAGGGAGAAGCAAGAGCAGCGAATTTCTTGGGCGGTCAAGAAATTACCCGATCTTGATATTCTTGACCTCGACTGGCACAAATATAATCCACCAAAGGCATTGAGAAAGGCACCAAATATCACGTCTCAAGTCCTTCTCGACGTACTTCAGTCTTCAGTTGAGAATGTTAACGCAAGAATCATTGAAGAAGATCGCCAAAAGAAAGAAAATGAGGAGCAAAGAAAGCAAGAGGAAAATGAGAAAGGTAAAAGCAAGGAGCCTTATCTGCCCATCATCATACCTGCAGAACCTTCAGTCGAGGTAAAAGCGGATCACGCCGTACCTCCCCCCAAGATTAAAAAAGAAATTCTCATGACAACTTTTGGTCCTAGCGTTGTCACCAAAGCCGATACAAGAGCAAATAAGAGACGCCTTTTTGCCCTTCGGCGTTTCTTCCAGCGCAGTGATGAGCGAGGTGAGAGTAGTGCCACGGGTGCCGCTCTCGGAGCTTTGCAAGAACAGGTTGCGGAAGCTGAGAATGCTAGTGAAGGTCTCGGGCGGTTGGCTAAACTAAACTGCGTCGAGGAAGTGTGAGTTCTGGCACCGTATATGAGGTTCCCCTACTAACAACCTAATCTCAGGGAATGTGTGTCCTGTCTGGACGACTTTCATCCCAAGGACGTCATCAAAGTGCCTTGTCATAACTATTGTCGCGACTGTTTTGTTCGCCTGGTTACTGCTGCATGCCAGAATGAACAACAGTGGCCACCCAAGTGCTGCCTAAACGAGATACCCGTCAAGACCGTCACGCGTTTCATCCCCTCGGACCTGAAGAAGACATTTGAAGACCGATCTAAAGAGTGGGAGCTCCCCGTCAGCGACCGTGTCTACTGCAGCAATCCAAACTGTAACCTCTGGATCAAGCCCAAGCGGATCTATCCCGGAAAGCGTCAAGGAATATGCGATCGCTCTCATGTAACATGCACGTTATGTCGTGGGCCTGCTCATGCTGGAGATGATTGCCCTCAAGATGTCGATATGAGTCTCACAAACCAACTGGCCGAGGACGAGGGTTGGAAGCGATGTTTCAACTGCAACGCTTTGGTTGAGCATAGGGAGGCTTGCCAACACATGACTTGTAGGTGTGGCACCCAGTTCTGTTACGTTTGCTCCCGACGTTGGCGAACTTGCACTTGTACAATGGAGGACCTCCAGGCACTGAAAGAGGGTGTTGTTTCTAGACGCGCAGAAAGGCGCGCTCAAGAACTAGAGGAAGCCGAGGAATTACGGCATATTCTTCTGCAAATTGAGGAGTTTGAGCGTGAAGAAGCTCTCAAGGCTGAGCTTCTACGATTGGAGCAGGAAAGATTGGAGGAGGAACGCCGTCAGCGTGAGCTCGAGGAAAGAGTACGGCAGGAGAGTATCCGTCGGAGGGATATTGAAGTCAAGTATCAAGAGCTGAGAACCGTGCTCGATGAGTTGCATGACCTGCAACAAGTATTGCTCGATGTTGACCAAGAAGAGGAAGCTGAGAATATGATTATTGACATCAGAGCTGCAAAGCAAGAGTTGGAAATGAAACACGAGACGGAGTTATCTGAGTTGAAAGCACTCGCACTAGCGAAGATGACTGAAAAGGAAAACTCACTGAATGCGGACTTCCGAGTTCGAGCAGCGAAGGAGAATGAGCTTGAAGAAGCTTACCACGAGCGGCTCAAAGCATATTGGGAAGATAAGGATAACGGAGACCAAGAAGTTGAGAATTCAATGCTCTCTCTCAGAAAGCGTATGGATCAGAAACACCACGCATGGCAGAAGTGGAAGGCCGACCAGCTCAGGGTCTTGGAGGCCAAACTCGAAGATAACAAAACATACCGAGAGGAGCTCATGTATAGCGCCAAACACCGGCTAGACGACTCTTGTAAGGAGAAAGAGGCGGAAATTATGAAGCGTATGGCAGCTGAGAAGAAGTGGCTTGAGGCTGTGATACTGGAGAGAGAGAAGCTGCTGAATGAACGGGAGGCTCAGGAGGTTGAAGGTGATGCAGACAGCATATTTGCGGTAGAGTCAGAAGATTCTGGGGACGGTCACTATGTTATTGCTACGGCATTTTAGATAGTATAGACAGTATACAAATAGTAATCATAACACTCAACATAGCTTGTCGTTATTTTGTAATAGTGATGTTTCTTTCTTGACGTGTTCTTCCTTTTAGTAGTAAAAGTCCAGTCACGTGCCCCGACTTGCACAAAAAACCTCTCTTCCAAAGTAATTCAACTACGATACATCTCACTACAGACCGAGAAGCACATCGCGACTAATAAGGATTTACTCTTGGCTTCTTGTATTCTTTCTCAAAATGTCGATCGGTGAGAAGTGTGAGTCTGACCAGTAAGTTCATACCATCGTTCCGCTATGTCCAGGGTATGCCTAACATTATGAATAGTCCACTCAAAATCTTTGATGTGGCTAGGAAACAGGATCGTTTCTTATATGCTCTTGCGCCCATGGTTCGATATGGAAAGGTATATTTCGGTGAATGTAATACTTGAAAGAAAAAACTGCTCATCTTTGTTAGTTGGCATTTCGACAAACAGTTCACAAATATGGAGTTGATTTATGTTGGTCTCCTATGATCCTTGCCAAGGAGTTTAATCGAAGCAGTTTTGCCCGAGACAGCGGTTGGTCACAGTATGAGCGTATGATAACCTCTAAGCTGATATACTGGAATAGATTTGACTATCTCTACTACACCAAATCAACCACCAACTATCGTGCAGTTCGGCGCAAACGTCCCCCTGGAACTTGCTCGTGCATCAGCTCTCGTTGCGCCTTATACCCAAGGCGTCGATCTCAACTGCGGATGCCCACAGTCATGGGCTTGTGCTGAGACGCTAGGTGCTGCATTGATGAACCATCGTGAGTTGGTAAGGGATATGGTGGTTGAAACTCGACAGCGTCTGGAGAGTGATGGATGGGGTGTTGGCCTTGAAAAGGACATTGACAGTCCCAAAGGCCGAAGTGTGAGTGTGAAAATCAGGATTCACAACGATCTCAGGTACGGCCTCTCTTTCAGGAAAGATAGGTTCACTGACACATTCAGGCAAACCATGGACTTCATAGACACCGTGATAGGTCACCCACAAAACCGCCAGATTGACTGGATCACCATTCACCCTCGGACAAGATCAACCCCATCAACCACACCAATCAGGACCGAAGCCCTCGAGATCTTGACAGCCAAGTACTCGAAAATACTCCCAATACTTCTTTCAGGGGATGTATTTGACCTCAACACTCTCCCTTTTCAACCCACCATCACCACCAATAATGACTCTCCCCTCCCCTCACTAGACAAACTTGTTCTCGGCGACACCAACTCCGCTGTGAACATGCCACGCCCTAGTAACACCCAACTCTCTGGATTCATGTCCGCCCGCGGTCTCCTTGCTAACCCAGCCATCTTCGCTGGCTACTCGGCTTGCCCATGGGAAGCTGTTGAAACCTTCATGTGCAAGGTTGCAAAGGCCCCTGTGCCATTCAAGCTGGTACAACACCACATTATGGAAATGACAGCGCCGGGCATGGGGTCTGACAAGGCATCGCTTCTTGATAAGAAGGAGCGCGCGGAACTCATGAAGTTGGCCAACACTTGTGAGATCATGGACTTCCTCGATGAGAAGATTGAACAAAAGACGGGGAGAGATGGTGGCATGAGACGAGACCTATGAACCACTTCTCCGTACCACATCGACAATAGCCCTTGGACTACGAAGATAGAGCATGGTATCTCATTCAATGCATTCATGGCTACAAAATAACATCTCTCTGCAACATATTCTACAGAGTTTCCCATGATCCGCCTCTTGCACCAACGCTCAAAGACCACTCAAAACGCTCTGAATACCCACTGTCCCCGAGTCATCACGCCTCTGCACAAACGCTCTAAAGTCTGCCCTGGATAACTTCCCCCTTATGCCCGATGCCGCCAGTGTTCGTGTCTTTTCGCGGAGTGCTTCGGGGCCGACGATGAAGAGAGAACCAATCTCAGTGAGCATCTCGACAGCGGAGCCAACCTCCTTGGTCAATGGCCACTCACGCATCGTGGAAACGTACTTTGCGATATCTTGCGTGACCATCAGACCTCCTGTGGCGTTGACCTGGAACTTCTTGAAGTGCTCAAAGAGCAGCTTCAGAATCACCAGAGCAAGTTCGGTAAAGAACTTCTCTGAGTTTTGGCCGTCGATAGCTTGACGAGCGAGACGCTGGACGCGGGCTAAGAAAGTACAGATGCTCAGACACGTCTGCGTCTGCAATGAGTCGAGCTCGACCTCTTTTGGTCGGAAGTCCTGCTTCCGCTGGCCAGCTAAGGACTTGGTCACCCAATTTGACACAACGTCAATAGTGCCCTTGATGACATTGTTTGTCTTCTTCTCAATGTTACTAATGGCCACCCTCTTCTGCGCCTCCATGCTACGCCTGACTGTTGTGTTTGATTCCGCAAGCCGGATGAGCACGACTGTGATGAACCGATCCATGAGACTTGTGATTGTGACAGCTGGCTGTATCGTTGGTAAGTAAGATAGATCAGGCTCAGTCTTTGTGTTCTCCTGCATAGAGACTTGGTCAAGGGCAGCATCCAGAGTAGTCTCGATGTATACCTGGCCCAGGCTCGTCAAGAGCAGGTTCAGGAGAGTATTCACATCTTTGGGAGTATCGGTCTGGGTTCCGAGCTCAAGAGTGCGCTGGACGCTCTCAGCCAACCACTTGAGCATGCGCTTGGCATTAGCAACGCTCAAAGCGCCGTCCTCTTCCGAGACCTCGATTTCGTTCTTGTTATCCTTGTCCTTATCTTGAACGCCAGCAACACGCAGCATCATTTTCTTCTGTGTGCTTGTGAGTTCTGACGAGTCGAGACGCTCGATATAGGCATCTTTTGCGGAGGCAATCAGTTGTGTGCCTTGCTGGGCCAGTGAAGCCATGAAACCAGTGGGCGCCTTTTTCCGCCTGGAATGGTATATACTATACTTGAAGAGCAGGGAGCTGTACATTTCTTCCAGGCTCTTCCTCTCCCGCTCGATGTACGAGTTGCCTATCATATATGGCACAAAAAGCTCTTCCATCTGCTGGTCAAGTGTGTGTGCTATTTGGGCGGAGCAAGGCTCGGGGTGTTCTGTCAAGCCATGGGACTTGAGGTCTTCGACCAATGATCCTAGATAAGTTCTTGAGGAGTGCAAGGCTCTCAGGAAAGCCAAAGAAGAGATTTTGAGAGTTTCATCCAATACCATTTCGAGCCTCTGTTGGATTGACTGCTGAAATATTCGTTGAATGAACTTGATAAGCACTGTTTCGTAGTACGGAAAGATGAGTTTGATCTGGTTGGACTCGTCTTGCATGACGATCTTGATCTCGTCCAAGAGGTTCTGCAGGCTTGGTTCCACCGTTGGCGGCTCCGAGTCAGGATCTGCCAGCTGTTCCCATGTGTCGCTATCCACCTGAACCTCATCGGCCAGGAGTTGATCGCGGTCCAAGAAGAAGGCATGCTGGTTGACAAAGGTCGCGATGACACTGGCACCTCCGTTGAAGTCGTAAAGAACCTTTGCACATTCCATCATGTCACTATAGTTGCCCTTTTTGTTGCTGTTTTCGAACTGTTGAAGCAGGTCCTGCTCGAGCGTCTCGCAGAACTTTTCCAAGACTTCCCTGGTGTTGTGTAATCTGATGTTTCCAACCACACCATTCGTTTGTCCCCCGTTCCGCTGGCCGTTCGTCTGCCCCCACGATGCTGGATCAAGTCGCTGGCTGATGCGCATGAGTTGTCGAACAATCATTGCGCACCGTACTTTGTGCTCAGAACCAGCCTGTCTTTGGACGTCTTGTAGGAGTGATAGCTTTCCCGTCTCGCTGACCTCCGTCCAGCACTGAATCAGAAATATGGCATCGTTCGCACGCCGTCGTTTCTTGTCCAGGTCCTCGAGCTTCTCGCCGATTTGGAGCGCAATGTTGCCGCCAGCGTGTGTTTTTATGCCGACTCCATTTTTAAAAGAATGTTCTTGATTGAGGGATAGATCTAACTGTTCGAAGGCCCTCATGGACTCGTCGAGCTTCTGGCCTAGGGTCTCGAGTGTTGAATCGTGAGCTACCTCTGCACGGCGCACATGGGACATAAGCTCTGACTCCTTCTCCTGGAGTTCAGCTCCAAGCGAGCCTAGTTGATCAAGGGCATCTAACAGCTCGGGTCAGCACGATTGGATCTGAATATATAAGTCGAAAAGTGTACGCCGGTCATACTTTCAAATGTCCGAATAAGGGGTTTTGGATCGAAAGGTGTTTGCGCACTCCCTGACCGGCGATTCGAGGGCACGGCGCTCTCTGCTAAGCTATCGACAAAGTCACGCACAATAAAGTCCTTGTTGGAGAAGTCGTCCAGAGTGAAGCTTGGCCCTCTCGGGAAGAGAGTCTTGGGGCCAGAAGCGGTGCGCTCCATGTTGTTGTTTCTGATGAGCGTAGAGGCCCTACATGTGGAGAGGGATCATCGACAGTCGATACTTGGAAGAGGAGGAACGTGGTAGTAGTGTGGACTGTTTGCTCGCGTCGTCAATCTCGTTTCGTTGTCGGTCGTTAAGGGTTCATGGCATTGCGTTGCAGGGCGATCAATAGGTTAGAATACCTTGCCGTACCCAGCCCGAGTGAAGCACTGGACCTCGAGCTTAAGTTAGTACCTACCTACCTACCTAGGTAGATATGTACCTATGTCCGCCCGCTGTCGCAGCTCCAGAGGCTCAGCTTACAGCGCCCAGCCCCGCTATCAGCTGCCGATTTCCAGTGGAGGAGGAGCTGAGCCACAGGCACGTACGTGACCTGCAAGGCCAAGAGCTGCGGTGGAGAAAAGCGACGTAACCCATATCGCACCGCCACGACTTTTCTTGCCATGGCCTTGTCTTGACTTAAATACACGTCTGCCCACATTCACCTGTCCAAGCTTATAAGCCTGCACATCCTCGGTTGTTTGCGCGATCGCATCCCTGTTTGACTGTTCACAAAGTCGAAATCCTGTCGCCAACATCTCAATCCCTCGGACACGCTTTCGCAGCTGCAATCGCCTGTTAGACAGCCTCGAGGCTGCACATCAATAGCCATGCCTATCATGACGACTCGCGATCGTCAGGCCTACAGGGCCGACGAAACCAAAGACCATACACTGTTATCAGAGAAGGAGAGGCAGAGGATGCTCAATGTATGGTCGCAAAGTGCGCATGATTGTAGTGCGCCATGCTAACTCATCGCAGTCTTATCTCCCTAAGCCCAACGATCCTCCGCCTACTCTAGGCTCAAACTCTCGACCACAGCGACGTTCGCGGTTAGGACTTCGTCGCTTCATCCTCAACCAAATCCACATCCTCATCTTTGCCATTATGCATGGGATCTTCTCCCTTTACATAAAGATACGCCAGACCTGGAACGTGGTGGGCTACCAAATCTCATCCGTCGTCAAATATCATCATGGAACACCGCAATACATTAAGAAGGACCTGGTCGGTTTGACGAAAAAGCCAAAGCATCTCAGTGTTATTCTGAAGCTTGAGGAGAATCACCGCACAAAGGCTGATGTCGAGCGGCTCCTTGACGAGGTAGCCGAGATTGCGACATGGTGCGCTTGCGCCGAGATTCCGATGCTTTCTGTGTACGAGAAGACAGGTTCGTAGAGGCACATGTGATACTTTTATACATCTTCTAACATGTAGCAGGGATCCTCAAGAAGCACATGCCCCGAGTTTACGATGCTGTTAACCAAAAATTCGCATTCTACTTTGGCCCCGAGCATCCTGGTCTGAGTGTTACATCACCCCATAAGGAGGACCTCCCAGCGCCCTTTGGTGAGAAGCCCAAGGAGCATCTGCGTCTGCACCTCATCTCTGAGCAAGACGGCCGTGACTCCATGGTCGATCTCACACGTACCTTGGCCGAAATGTCGCAGAGGGGCAAGCTTTCTCCTCACGATATCTCCATGGAACTGATTGATGCTGAGCTTTCTGAGGGCATCATGGATGAGCCTGATCTTTTGCTTACGTTTGGTCCCTACCTCGAACTGTCAGGCTATCCTCCCTGGCAGATCAGATTGACTGAGATTTTCTGTTTGCAAGACAATGAGAGAGTTGGGTACCAGGTCTTCCTCAAGGCTCTGCAGCATTACGGGAGAGCCCAGATGCGCCATGGTAAATAAGTTACCTGTTGTATAAATTTCCCTTTGTTGGTCATACTTCATATACCTTAGAAATAATCATATCTGGACTCATGGTTTCCAGAGCAGCATTTCTCGGGCCTCCCTGTTCCATCTGTACACTGGCCCTGTTCCTACATTGTAGTTGTAGTAATTATCTGTTCCTCCTTTGACCATCGCTCTCCGAAAAGTTATGTTAATCCTTCCGCCATCTTCTTGATTCTTCCCTGTTCGCTTTGGTATAGAGTGCAGCCAGTTAGACTGCGTTCTCCCTCTCATCAGCACCATGTCACCACTTCCCAATGGAAGTTTGAGCGGTTTCGCGTTCACGGAAGGGGGACTAGGAGCATTCGGAGGTGGCGGTTTGTGCTTCATAAGAAAATCACGACGTGCCCCTAATGAGAAAGAAGCAATGGCTGGCTCACGACCCAAGAACTGCTCATCATCGCTGTGAAAGCTGATGCTGTCGGTGCCAGAGGCGTAGTAGTTGACGAGGCAGAAGTTGTATTTACAGCCTGTAGCCAGCTCAGTTCTGTGACGAAGTTCATCAAGGCATTCTGGTATAGGCCTAGGGGGATATCTGGCATATCGTTTATCCAAGGCTTCCAAGCCCGTGTTGGCGTCTACTGGGAGACCTTTGTCATCGAACTTTGAAGTCTCATCAAGACCAAATACAGTGGTCCATCTGATAGCCTTTATTAGCATGGTTTCTTCCAAGAGCAACACAGCTTACCTTGGAGTTCGTATCTGGGTTTCTATACCACCTCGCTTGATCTTATACTCGACTCTGTAGAACGGGAGTTCTGAACGAAGAAACTCAAAGAGTCTTCGAGACACGGAACCTGAGATGAAGGGCTCAAAGTACAGGAGGTCAAGGTCAGGGTGATCATTGATCTCTCTTCCGGGTTGATCTGGCAGAGTAGACAGCTCCTTGCTTAAATATGCTGGTAGGTTCTTGATGGGATGAGGGTAGAACTGATGCTCAGAATATGCGGTCTATGGCCGTTAGATTCACTTTTAGGGGTTCTTGTGTGCATTTTATGTGGAATGATCTCTCACGTCTTCTGAAATCACGTCACTGGAAGTGATTGCTCCGGTGTCTGTTTTGGGTTTCTTTACAGTCGGGCTGAAGAAGGCATCTAGAGTACGCTTCCTAGACATGACGGCAGATGTTGCAATAGGATTGGTTTTAAAGATTACTGCAGCCTCAGATGTGAAAGTTGGTAAATTATGCGAAACCGAGTTTCTTTGCCCAAACAACGATTGGCAACCGTGAATATGTAAGGTATCTCGAAGTCGTGACATCACTCCCAACTCCCAGCCTTGCGTGTAAGTGAAACTGTGGCGCATACAGGTGGCTGTGCATGGCCATTTAAATTCGAGCCCTAAAACACTCACTCAGCCTCATTTCCAAGGTCTAACTCACTGAGGGACCAGGGAAACAATAAGGTACGGATAGTCAAGACCTTTGTTTGACTCATGTCAGTCTGTCAGTCAATGCATTTTCGCCAAAAAAAAAAAAATCCAACAACACCTGAGGTCATTATGGATGTTAGTTCTCAACCCCTGTCACTAGATACAAGATAGAAGAAAACTAATGAGCATCAAAATTCTTAGAAAAATTCACAGTTGCGAGAAATGAACCTCTTCCGGGCACCAGCTGCTCGTGCGGCAAAGACACTCGATAGGACCCTCTTTGCAAAAACTCTCAACGCTGCGGCGGCTTCTATCAAGGAGAATAGGCTGCTGTCCAAGTATAGAAAGGAGCTTGAGAAGACAAAGGAGGTTTTATTCATGGAGAGATTTAATCCCGTCTTGCCTGATCCAGACCCGTCGCTTGCTTCTCAGGGCAAAAAATGTATCGTGTTGGCGCCTCAGATTAAGCCTACGTGTAAGTTGTAGAATGTTCGACGAAATGGATGTCAAGTACGCTGATCGTGAAGACAATAGCCCCAGACACATGGAGTCCCATCCTCAAAGAAGCCTCGAAGGCCGGTGACATCAAGGTGGTGCCGTATGATATTGAAATTGGATATGACTCTTGGTCGTATCGTACGTCTGAACACATGCCTTACTCACAAGACAAGCGGACACTGACAAGTACGAGTTGATGTTATGAAATCCATTCTTCCAGAGGAATTTCACGAGGAAATCCCAAGCGGTTTCAACACTGTGGGACACATCGGTATGCTCCTCATTCATCAAACGACCAGCATCCTTGTTAACACATGTATGCGCAGCCCATCTCAACATCCGTGATCAGTACCTACCTTACAAGAACATCATTGCACAAGTGCTTCTAGACAAGAATCCTCACATCAAAACCGTCATCAACAAGATCGATAATGTCGGTTCAGAGAACGAGTTCAGGACCTTTGCCTACGAAGTCCTCGGTGGTCCTGATGATATGAACGTGGAGGTGAGCGAGGCCGGCTGCGTTTTCAAGTTCGACTACTCCAAGGTATACTGGAACAGCAAGCTCGACACAGAACACAAACGGATTGCAGGACTTTTCGGGCCTGGAGAGGTTGTTGCAGATGTCATGGCTGGTATTGGACCGTTTGCGGTGCCAGCCGGCAAGAAGGGCGTCTTTGTCTGGGCCAACGACAAGAACCCAGAGAGCTACCGCTACCTCGAGGAAGCGATCCGCAGGAATAAGGTGAGCTCACTGCCGCTGTCGTCTCATTATGGTTCGACATTAACATTCAGATGCAGGTCTCGGAGTTCGTCAAGCCCTTCAACTACGATGGCCACGACTTCATCCGCACATCCGCAGACCTTGTCCTGGAGGCATCAAAGCGCGGCGACTGTGCCGTCATCAAGCCTCCAAGGCAACCAAGAAACTCTACGGCTCCGCCCCCGAAGCCTGTCCGAGTGCCCGTGCCACCAACGATCTCACATTTTGTCATGAACCTCCCGGCATCCGCAATTGAGTTCACGCACAATTACCGCGGTCTGTACCACGGCCACGAGGAGCTGTTTGAGCCTCACACCGAGACCAAGCTGCCCATGGTGCACGTGCACTGCTTCTCGGTCAAGGCTGATGACGAGACACCCCTCATGGACATCTGCGAGCGGATACGTAAGGAGATTGGCGTCTTACTCAGACCGGGCGATCCCGAGAACCAAGGTGAGGTGCTCATCTACGATGTGCGAGACGTCGCTCCAGCAAAGAGAATGTTTTGCGCTTCATTCCGTCTACCGCGTGAGGTTGCCTTTGCCGAGAGGGCTTAGACGGAATCGGTCGATGTCGATATTGATGGCGCCGGTAGATTGCGGGCCCCGGGTGGGACTTTGTCGGCCGGACGAACGGCCGGAGGGGTCTTCAATGTGCTTTGCTGTGCTATGCTGTGTGTTGGTCACTACATACTCTGCTCTCCTCTACTCTACTCTACTCTACTGTAACGTATCCGCGCCGCGATAGGATATCGATTGACCTCCATACCAAATGCAGTACGAGGGCGGAAACTCAAAAGCAGCAGACCAAGGCGCCTAGACTTGCGACGGATGCAACTCTACTGTAACAGCGCAGTCAAGAACAGGGTCGCATTTTGTCGGGATATGACCGTCGATAATGAGGCGCTTACAGTACTTATCGCTGATATCTTGTCGTCTCCAAGTTCAATACCCGCAGCCAAGCCAATTAGTGGCTGGGTGAGTTTTACCGTGATCCGTTCAGGCACGATGACGCTCCCATGATAGACTAGATGATAAGTCGGTGCAGAAGAGAGAAGCTGTGATAACAGTCCTGCGGGGATCCTTTGAACCGTTGCAAAGCAGAACATGACAGAGCCAGAATAGATTTGCTTGCAGCCGGTCAGCGCAGTTTGGGGATATCCTGGCAGATCGACGGTACATCCAAGTTATGAAAACTACTACTACTTCTCCTCCTCCTCCATTTGCTTGTTTCGTGAGCAAAACAAGCTCAAAAGTTGCCATGCGTGGCTGACAAGGTCAAGACGTGGCACCCCCCTCACACTCGACTCATATGAGCATGAACCCCTAGTATCCCTGCTCCCACTCACACTCATCAGCGACGGCATCTTCTTATCTTGGACACCCACCACCATTATACGTCAGGACACCTGACTTGATGTTGAACAACGCAGACACACCCCTTCAAGCTTCTCTGGTCTGCATCCTCGCACTCTCTGGTTTCACGGCATGACCGTTGGACCGCAGTCTGCAGCGTAGTGCGGCGTCGCGCATGCATTGGAGCTGACGCGCGCCCTGTACTGTTGTGTAACTTGGAAGAACCGAATCAAAGGCTGCCGAGGCCATCAGAGGTGGCAGAGGCAAGACAATCGCTCTCTTGAAAGACACATATGCTGTGGCACATTGTCAATGCCAATGCCAATGCCAATGCCAATGCCAATGCCAATGCCAATGTTAATGTCAATGTCTTGTGTTAGTTAGTGTTAGTCATGTCGTGATATCAAATTTCAATTTCGCAACAACCTTGTTAAGCATCTTTTCTCTTCATCAAGCCTCTTCCTCCAAAGGAACCATTTTTGCTCTTCCTCTTTCAGTGATGTGCTTCCATATGTAACATCTTCGAGCCCCTGGTCTTCCCGCCACCATCCGACCCCAAATCTTTTACAGGGTTACCTCGAAATCTAGGTCTAGGCGACCTCGGTGTGGTATTCCGTAACTCTACGCGCAGGTAGTGGTGCTGCCATCCCACGCAAATTCCCCTGACCGATCTACCATACGCACATCCTTCCTTCAGCCATAAATCATGTCTGTCTGTAGATGCAAGCCATGGTTGCGCTGCGTTATCAGCGTGATCCTACCAAAACACAACACCATGAGGCACGGTGCCATACGATCCCAGCGGCATCAATTTGAGGGATTGAGATAGCACCAAGCTAGAAGCTTATCAACTCTGGATGAAAAGGTGGCAGTTTTTATGTAGCAAATGTCTGCTGAATAGACGACAGGGTGCACTCGGCGGAGAGTCTCGAAACCCACAAAGAAGCCGCCGAGACGCAAAGCAACCCGAGCGTGATGAGACATATTTGGCGAGTTCTAGTCTAATGCCTGCCAACTGTGCAAAACGGTGGCGAGAAATAGCCCATACTAATGAAATGATTAGGACTCCTCGAACTTGTCGTTCAAGCAAGCCCTCGCTCGGCGCGGGTCCGGGGGTTCTTCATCAAATAAATGCAAGAGAAGCCATTCGGAAATCATAGGCATCGTACTCACAGTCTCACACCCAATTCAGTCCAACTCGTTGATCCTCTGAGGCGGCCCGTCGCATATCATCTATAGCTCAGGTGAAATATATGTTGATATTGCAACCCGGTGGTCTCTATCTTCTCCTTCCCCTCACCCTCACCATCACAGTCACCCTCACAGGTATCAATCAGTGCAGGGCCACGCTGCAAGTCCAAAGAACGGGTTGCGGGAACTGCAACCCACGGAGGGAGGCTCTGGATGGAATTATCCCTGATATCCGGGTCCATATGCAACGCACATCACGCATCTAACTATCCGTACATCAAACGGCCATCTCCAATTAGGCTCTGCTGCAGCGCCCCGGGAACCAGGGTCTGCGAGAATGGGGTGTGGAGTATAAATCAGTATCGAGATGAGGAAGCGAGAAGAAGTGGGCAGTCAAGCCAGTTATGAATGAGGCTGAAGACGTGAGTATATACATACATGACTCTTTAGATAAACAGGGTTGCAATGGAGTTGCCGTGGGTGTTTCGATAACACTGATGCCAACCATGGCATAATTGGGGTCATAAGTCGAGAGGTGGAATGTCCCATCAAGATTCGCTGGCTTCCTTCGCGCCAAGTACATAGTTATGAGAGAATCGAGCTCGTCATGATCATAGGGTTGAAAGTTCCCGATTATCCAGGGGCTTTCTCGCCAAGGAGTATTTTATTGGTAATATCTCACAATTCATGATATTCTCCTGTCGGCCCTCACTGAAGGATGCACATGAATGAACCTTCACATGCCAAAGTGTGGCTTTCTATTGATAGATCCGAATCTTGTTGGTCAATCCCAAGCACTAGAGCCACATTACTAGGAAGAAACGAGTGTCGAATGCAGAAACTGCAAACAGGCAGCCATTTTGGTGCCATTCAAGAACCACAAATTACCCATATATTTCTAGTTCTCTCGCGTAGTTTTTGAGAGAAGTTCAACTAGCAAGTTCCACTCACTCGGTCCGAGACTACTAACAACGAGGGGCAAATGTGCGGCCTGATTGGACTGATTACCTAGAAATTGCTGCATATTTTTCGAGACTCGATTCCTGTGCTAGGAGGAGCAGTTTGTTGGACGACTTGGTAAACTGCTTGGCAAGCGACTGTAACCGTAAGAGTTCCAGCAACACCAAAGATCCCTCATCATTGGGGAAGGGAAGTTACTGGACAACGTATGCGCCTATGTTCTGATACTGCATCATAGGAAGTCTCATAAGCAACCATGAGACCGACCGAACTGGGCTAACGGCATATTAACATGGACGTTATGAGCATAATTTCCGTATTTGATCATGAGTTGGCGGAGCCAACCAAGGAAAGGTATACCTACTTTGTCTCGTCATGACACACGAGATGTGCTCTCTGTAAGGATGAGAACAGCATGCCTCAGCGGCGGAATGCCTCAATGCAACTGGAGAGCTATCACTTTTCGAGGCCCGTCACGAAGAGCCGATAGACATCTTACCTATATTGGTATCCCGAAGGCATCATATCAGTGGACAGTGACATGCTTGTTGCTGCACTCGTAAGCCCTGGCGGTTCTGCTCACACGCCCATTACTGATATGCCTTCGATCATAAGAACATATCTCAACCCTGGAGAGAGAAATACCTCAATGATGGATTGGCTGGTGGAGTGTCACTTCTCTACGCATGTTTTACATATTAGGATTGAAGTGTCCAGATGGAAAGATGCCAGGCTAGCCAAAGCTTATTATGTCTTCTCCAGTGCGGAGACAACATGAAGATCACAGCCCGAGGCCCCCACCGCGATATGAGAAAGGCTCTAGAGGCTCTAGATCTTGCGTTAGTACAGCCATCTCCATAGGCCGTTTCGGAGTCGGGGCGAGAGGTGGTGATCAATCTCCATGTCGATCAGGGTCTTTATTGAATGGCACCATAATTCAGCATTCTAGCCGCGAAACGGGTATATCCGACCAGTGGTTCTCTGTTGGTGAGCTGATGCAAAGAGACATACAATTACTTGTGCAGAAGATGCTGAACTCTCTTGGCTTTCATAGCTGGTGCGAGTAGGACCGAGGCAGGCCCATCAATGGAGAACCACTAGGTATCGTTAGACGTTTCCGTACATACCTCGACGCAAGTCCAATATAGGTATACCTAGAAAACAGAATCATGAAATTTCAGCCATGCGAGGATTGTCCCCAGGGGTCATGACGCACTGAACTTCTCCAAGCGGAAAGTCTCGAATAATAATAGCCAGATTATCGCAAACCCTTAAATAGAGCCGCACGTCGCTTGTGAACTACAGCTGATGCTGGATGGAGTTATGGGCTTTGCTATATCATCTCTCGCAGAACTACGGAGAATTATACCGGTTTGAGATATTACTCAGTACCAAGCTAGAACACAATATCGAGATTCCTCTATGTTGCACAGCTTTCTGCATTACTCTAGAAAAATAATGAACAGTGACTGTCCCACAGTGACATAGGTAAAGGAATGCACATGGCGATCGAGATATCAAGCAAGTTGTCAATGCTGATAAGAATCTGCACGACTATTGAACCATGAACGAAGCCAAGGCTGATGCTGGCGTACACACAACCGCGTCGCCCATCTCGATGTCCAGGATTTCGGTGGCTGCTGGTTAACAATTCGGCTTTCAGAATTGCAAATGTCCTCGTCGTTGGCCTTGCTCGAGGTTCACTGAGAGCGGAGGCATTCTAGGCGTCGTGGTGTGCGCTACTCTACTCCAGCCACATCGGTGCTGTCCCACAGATGCAAGCTGCGAGGCGGATGATGCAAGCCATTGCAGCCAATGAGTTGAGGCGAGGAGAACATGAAGCCGAGTTGGAAGTGTATTGGCCCTCAAGGTCGCCTGCAGGGCGTTTCACAGCAGAGCCTTCACCGGCCCACTCCCAAGACTACCTACTATAACGTATTCTGCTGTCAGCAAAATCAACGCCTATACTAAACTTGACCAAAACAGCAGCATTTGATGGGTCTGATGGCGGAGCATGGCTGATGGTTGATGGGTCGTGGCGTAGAGGGCCTGGAGGGTCCGAGGACAACCTGGTGTGTTTGCTTGATTCGAGTTTTGTTTCTCGGGTTTTAACGGATTGAATACCTTGAGAATCCAAGGATATGCTGCTAGATACGTGTGTGGCGAAGGGAAGCTTATCGGAAACCGACCGAGATACGAATGAAACGATACGACTGGCATCAGAGAGCCGATCCTGGTTGAGAGAGTAGAACCATCAATTGCTATTGTCGATAAGCGTGTTTGTGTTACTCGGCGAGGGGGTTGAAGACATGGCGGGTAGACGAGATATGGGAGAAAATACTGATAAGAGAGATAAGCCCTCCTTCAAGCGGAGGAGTCGGTATTCTCTGATACGCTGAAGGATCGGATATCGAGAAGCGGTTCGTGGTGAAGCTGGGGGTACATGGCTAGTGGCTGTAGGGGTGTTGTGTGTTTGTGAGGGGCAGGATGGATGGATCTTCATTGACCTGGGGGAGATTCTGGGGTGAGGTGAGGGGGTTAGGTGGATTTGGGGCTGCCCTGTGTAAGTGTGGGCAGTGGCTTTCAGCCAAAGGCGCTCAAGGTCTGAGACTCAACAACAGCGCCCGTTACTATCTGATCTTTATCTTGCGTACCTTGCGTAGGCAGGTCATTGTGATGGTCTTTCTATTCCGCAGTATCACTTCTCGAGGAGTTATCAATTGCTCTGAGCAACCGAAAGCACTTCATCGTGCTGAGAACCAGGTACATCAGCCCCAGCTGGCCTTGGCGATTTGAATCAGGTATGACAGCCAAGGGACAAACTGAACAATAAAGAATATGGCCAATGTCCATACCCGGGTTCTGTAGCCGTTGCTCGGAGCTCAACTAGCCAATCGACATGGCGAATTGGGCACTCAGTTACACACAGACATTCAGGTATGACATACAGTACAGTACAACGGCCAGGGGAGATAAACACATGGTTGTTATGTGAAGGGGCCACTGATGTGTCAGTGTGTTGGTTGATCGGTTGGTTTTCGATTGTTGTCTCACTCACACTCCCTCTTCTTTGTTTGTTTGGAGAAGCCAAGTCATACATGCCATGCCTGACGATTGATTCCAAGACTCTTGGGCTATGCGCCAGGGCATAACACGGGAAGAAGATGTACCTATTAGATTGCTCATATCCGTACTGTATCACCAGTAAACCGGCAAAGTGCTTCCGCCATTAATCACGGGACTTTTTATCTCCAGTATCACAGACCAGATAACAACTATTCTGTGCTTGCTTACACGCACCACCTGAGGTACCTACGTTAGAATAAATCAAGCTACCCTATGGCGACGAGGTACCCTTTGGCTAAGCTAGGTAGAGCGTCACATTCAACTCCCAACTGTTGCAGCCACTGCAGATCCAACCCCTGGGAATAATATGCCGTCTGAAATATTGTAAGTCGAGGTTTCTGTACCAATTGCCAGCACTCGTGGGTTGTGTTGGTTGCGGCCGAGTTTCCGGTGTGAGATGTAACCCAAGGCAATCGGAATGTCATGATGACGCTGGACGAGTGAAATCGAGACCAAAACTGTGCGTCCCAGGGAGTAACAACCCTGAAAATGATCTGTTACACAGCTCGGCCAAGAAAGGGATGAACAGAGATGCAGTAATTTCCATCATGCATGCTCGGGGTACTCCAGTAGAGAATAACTAACTCTTCCTCCAGGTTTATTTGATACGGAGGTTTTGTCGATCCTAGAGGCAGCTAGACGTCGATCAAAGACCGCACGGACCGTACCGTTTATCACATCTCAAGCAAGCTGACGTTCTGGAATGCCGGCAAGCTTGCTAGGATGGCCACAACACCACAGTTTGGGTTGGGGGTGCATTCCTTGTTACGGCGAGGGGACTGTGCTGCTCTGGGCCGCCGAGAAATCAACGAAGCCACATACGGCATTGTAGATGCATCTCGACTGATATGGTTGAGACGTACGCTCTGTTGTCGGTATGAGATCCTCTGGACTCTGAGACAGAGCGTTGAACACGTTGGCTGAAAGCCGGCATGGAGATGAATCATATCCAATTCTGGGCGATCTACGCCTGGATGACAGCAGAAAGAGCACGGATCACGACACGAGCTTTCAATTGGCCTCTGACCAGGCACGGAATGAGGTGCACCCTTTGCATTTCGGAATATTATCCTGCATCCAACCGACGTATCCATTAGCACACAGAATCTCTCGCACGTCCAACGCCAGAAACAATGACCAACGCTATGGCGTCTTGACCCCCAAAGAATTGAGTTCTCTGGCGTTAGCAGAGTTCTCGGCCGATTCTCTAGATCCCGCCAACGATATCTCTCCGACGACGCAATTGATAGTGGAGGACACAGCCAGCTCTGCTGCGGCTTCAGTTCTGATGGAGCACGGGCAAGACGGGGTGCGATCGAGACCTTGAATTACGGGGCATTTGCATGAATTGATGCGAGGGGAATTACTTCATCGCCGACAGTAGCGCTTAGTAGTTGACGAGTCCTCGACTTTTTGTCTCCAGAAGTTAGGGTTTGTGTCGTATTCAGCCGCGAGGACAATGGCTGTACGTAGGAGTCAACGTAAACCACCCTGGCAAAACCAAGCGTGAGTTTTGAGCCTCCTAGACCTGGAGAATTCCCTCATCGACCCTATCTAAAATTAGGATATGATGAAGGGCACTGTGCAGCGCAGCAATCAGCCATGTCCAGAGACGTTTGATTTTTTTCTTTTTTTATTATTATTTTTTAAGACCCTGGAATTTGCCTTTGCGGAATTCGTGATCGAGGGTAGGGCACAACGCCACTGAGCACGCCAGAAGAGGAATATTTATGAGCACAAAAATAAACGATAATGACGTTGCCTGGATCAAGCATGGTCAAGACAGAGCCCTGCATTTGAGTGAGACATGTCATAGCGTGAGGGCATTAGAGGGGAAGAAAATTAGCTGTTTGGCAAAGCAACGCATGGTCGTGTGGTTGCTGTTGTAAGTGGAGTGGATCTCATCAAGAGGAGGCTCAAAAATTTCGACATTTTTTCCCAGTTAATATGATTGATTATCACGCCTGCCTCTCTGGGTCTCATATTCGGGGTTTCTCTGGGGAATTGACGATGACATCCGATCCAATCAATTCCGCCGATGACACTAAAATGAAATAAAACTGGTTCTTCCTCTGGACGATCAGGGGCGTGAGCAGCTTCTGGAACTTATCCGGCCCTCGATAATCCCCGCTCTGTTCTCGGGCAGTTGCGAAAAGCCTAAGCGAAGGGCAAAATTGGAAAATGGAAGATGAAAATTTAGGAGAAAAACCAACCCGACGATGTTCCCCTGCCTGCCCCTCCCGTCGCTTCTCCTGGCCTGGACTGGCTGATAGACCCTTGCTAGCATTAGGCTGTGGTTGTCCCCTTGTTAGGGCCCAAAAGTCTAAGTTGTCTGTCCAATACAAGGCTCTCGTCTTACTCGGGGGAACTATCCATGGCCCCCCGGGGGACATGGTCGGCTGTCTAGGTTGGACCGTTCCGCTGGGCCCTCCAATGAACCACCCCCTAAGGTACCTGACTTAACCCTGACTCTTTCTTCGTTGCTGAGGCTTTGCACTTCCACGGACTCCGCTTTCGCCCCGGCTGTCTCGAATCTGGTACCCGAGCCCATTCCAACGGGGGGCCAGAAGAGGCTGAAATTACGGGCATGGGAGAGATGGGGGAGGATGAAGAGTCTTAATATGGAGTTGCCTTTTTTAACCGCGAGTCGAGCCGAACTGATAGGTGAAGCCATCGTGACTCGAGCATCTTCTGGGCGAGGTGCTGGTTGCTCGTCGAAGTCTAGGGTCTCCATGATCTTTAAGGAACCCCGACAGCAGACTCTCTGTTTGTTTTATCGTCAGAAACCGACTGTTTTCATTCATTGATCATTCTGGATCTTTGGCACATGAGACTGAGACTCATGTCTCCTGTTCCTGGTTCATGAGGAACGGGGGCGAGGACTTTCGATTAAGCCGAAAAGGAGCAGGGAAGACATCTACCTACGCCCGGACCAGCTGAAGGCGCGTAACTTATGAGTCGCATAGACGGACTCGAATGTCGTGCTTGTTATGTCGTTCCGCTGTTCAGGGTGAGGCTCACCAAGGGACGGACTTGGGATGGATTCGTCCGTCTCAGTCAGTTTGATCACGCGCACTGCCCTGGCTTCCTAACTTATACCGCTGTGGCCCTCCCTGTCCGTCAGGAGACAGACTGGTGATTCTGCATTGCTCGTGATGGTCGTCGGCCAAGCCCAAGCCCAAGCTATCGCCGCTCGCTACCAGAGAGTGGGATCCTGCTCTCCCTTGCAACGGTCGCTTCTCCCGAGTGGATTTCTACTTTCGAAGCAAATTGCTTCACGGAGTTGGGCTCTAACCCCGCAAACAACCTTGTTGATTCATCTTATTGTATACGATTCAAGGTCAAGGTCAAGGCCCTCGCAATTCACATGGTGGTCATGGGGTCAAGCCTACGCTGTAATTACATTTTATCGTGGTTAGAAAATCAACTTTTGGCAGAGTTGAAATGCTTACGGAGTACAGTGGAGTTTATTACGAGGGCAATGCACCAATTTGGTTCGTAGAAACGCACATCACGTTGCATCAGCCACCAAAGGCTCTTATCGGTTAAAGATAGAAACAGAAACATGATAATACTCATTCACATCTGTATATACATACATACATCTACTGGCCCATTGTTTCACCAACTAGGTTTGAGCCTCTTTGATCTGCACCAAGAGCTACAAACGGTAAGTCAGGGCGGGTGAAGATGAACTCAATTCAAGGGATGAGCTATCTGGCGGAATTCCGCGTTGGGTTCATTTGTGTTGGTTGTTAAATAAATGATACCCTTCTCTGGATTCAAGTGTCGATGACTGGCTTGCGGCATGGGTTGGAGAAATGCCAACAGAGTGATGTCCGAAACTTGACCTCTTGGTTGACTCAGACTACACTATACGTCTGCTGTATGGAGAAGAGCCCAGGGTTTGTTACGCGTTCCGAACTCACACTTTTTACCCGGTGTATCATTGAGAGAGCATGATGCTCACAGGAATCATCATATTGCCTTCGGGAATGCATGGCCCAACACACAGACACACACATATGTACGCGCGCAGGCACGGCAGCTTCTTTGCAGCCATGATGATGGAAATACTCGTTAAAAATCTCTCAGGCTCTCTATCACAACAACTCTCCTCTCGCTTGCGCCCCCATGTTGGCTAGAAGCCCATGCTGGAACCTCCCACGCTCTTAAGAGACACCCCCCCACGCCCCTTCTCCGAGGCTTCTCATCTTGTTCTACAGCGCAGGTAGCAGCAACTCAGTCGCTATGGTGTATCTGTACAGAGTTGGCTGTTGTGATGCCACAGATGGAATTGCCAACCGACCTTTTAAAATGGCGCGAGTTTGCATGCGACCTTATAAGATTGTAGTTATTGGTGCACCGGAGCTGTATGTATGTACTGTCGAACTGTATGGCTCTGATAACGAACGGACGAACTTTTGCTCTGCAACATTGAAAGGATATTCCCTGACAACCCCACGTCTGGGGGCGAGCTATGAACCTCGATCACATCGGGCTGAATTATCTTTCCGTGTCTCTACTTTCTCCATCTCGACCATATCGCTCCTGAAGTTGTTGCAACTAACACGTTTGTAGCTGTAGGTAGGTAGAGTCGGGATTTATATAAGAGTAACCTGAGACAGATTCATGATACGTATCCGTACTGTTTCCCCTCAGGGTCCTCACACCAGTCTCCAAAACAGAGGACGACAGACACCCTCGTTACCCCAGCGGCTCATCGCCGCAAGCCGAGCATCCAAGTCAGACATTTTGAGACATTCGCCATGTTGAGGTAGGTGCTTGAGAGCTGTGGATGAAAGATGAAATTCTAGATACTTGTCGAGTCTCCCTTGACTGGGTCTAGGAAATAGACTGAGAATGAGACTCTCGCCTAGACTTCTGTCGCCATCTCTAGCATATACTGGACGTGCATGCGTGTGGAGTACATATGCATGCATGCATATACGGTACGGTACGGAGGTAGATAGATACGTTCACCTTACCTGTGTAGATGGATGCAGTTTTAACTGGCTGACTGGCTAAACACCAAAGGGGATCAACGTACTGCTCGCCAAAGCCTTGATGTTTGACCGACCAGCCCTGGGCTCAATCTCACCTACCTTACCTTAGCTATTGCAACACGGTGCCGCTGAACTGGGGAAGATTGAGGAGTACCCGAAGATGGGATCGGATATCAGGAAGATCATTGGATCTAGGCAAAGGGTCCCGTCTTCACCCGCCAGTCGCAACGCAGATAGATACACCTCTAGTCGCGGTAGCTCAAGAGTTGAGTTGCAGCAATATAATTACGATACATACATACATACAGTCGGTCTCTGTTGGTCACCTCAGTATTGCGACACTGCACTCCCCCTGTCCCCTCACCGTTCCCCCCAACTACCGATAATCTGACAGTAGCCGCAGCGGCACTGTATCTACGTCCATCTGTGTCTGTCTGTGTCTGTGTCTGTATCGCAATCGTAATCGTTCTCTGAAGTTTAAAGGTCCTCTTGCTAGTGAGGAGGTAGGCGATTGAGCGCCATCCAAAATCATCTCATCGGTCCCTTGACATGATAGAGTTTATGTTGTTGTCAATGTCCTTGGACTACAATCCAAGTTAAGCACTTCATTTAGTAGGAATGTACTCTGCCGTACTGCCGTACTATAATTTTGGTAGCAATTGACTTGCGGTCTCAAGGATAAGGTCAAGGCCGTCTCTGGTGGCTTTCTTATCTCCCCCGCCCTCCCTTCCTTCTTCCCACAGTGACCTGAGTGATTGATTGACCTGCCCGTTTCTTTCCACAGAGTCAAACCCAAATCAGAGCCTTAAGTACCTACCTAGGTACCCTAGGCGAGGAAAGAAAACTCATGACCTTGATCCTAAATGACAAAAAGACTTACATAACTTTACATAAATTTAGGATATCTTTTGCTGAGTTTATTTTGACACCTTATATCAAGGTCTGGTATTTTCTTGCTCCTCGAGGGTACCTATTCCATCATCGCCAGACATTCTGACTATCTCACCTTTCCTATAAACCTAAGTACCTACCTACCTACCTACCTACCTAGGTAGGTAGTACTCTTCTCATCGTCTTCCATCACTGCAACTTATTCATTCCTCAAACTTCATCCTCCTCCTCCTTCTTTTCAACAACCACCCGGTTGGACCTCGCCGAACCTGGGGGGCAGATTCAACCACCAACCACTACGCTAAACACCCACTGTAACCGTCTGCCCAATACCATCGCAGCGGGCGCAAGACTCCGCTATCCGGCCGGTGACCGAAGTGTCAGTGCATAACGAACGAACAGTGACCAGCGAGCGCAGAAGCACACATTGACTGGACTCGACCACACCTGGACGGTCCCCACGAAATTCGTCACCGCAACTGGGTCTGGGGGAGGTCTTCAGTCGCTTCAACGCCACCACGCCTCGACCAGGTTTAGCTCATCCCTGGCCTGCCATCCCCATCCCTCCATCCATCCATCCAACCCTCGTACAGTACACGCCCAGAAAACACACACACCCACAACACCAGCGCCGGGTTGCGCTACGTACTCCTCCGGTACAGTACGCTAGAAACTAGCCCCAAACAGAACCTGTCCACCTGCCCCCAAGGACCCCGGCTACGGCTATCGCCTGCTGTTTGCTCAAGCACTTGTCCGGGCTCTTTAGGTTGACTCTACGCCTGCAACTACAAACTGCTATAAGCCTGCCCCCCACCCACATTGTGAAATCCATCCTATTCTCTAAACTTCGTGCCCACGCTAGATCTTTGACACTCGTCAATTCATCTCAAATCGATAGCATACCTAACATACGTTTTGATTGCCTTTGCACTCGTCTGTACCCATGAGTCTCTAACCTCGAGCCCTCCCAACTTCACCTTTCCTGGGTGCTTCGGCATTGACAAAGATTCCTTCGGTTTTCCTCAAACTCCCATCATGGCTGTCGTTCTTCCATCCGACGACAACGGTTACTTCGCCGGCTCCGGCCTACGACGCTCACATTCTCACTCCAACTTCATCTCATCGAATTCACCATTTTCCACTTCATCTCACCTCAGCGACCATTACAAGCCTGCATCCAAGTCTTACGCCGAATCCAACTCTTCATCTGCTCCCTCGTCTCCCCGTACCATCCACGCCGACTCTGTCGATCTCTCCTACGCATCTACTCCTGCCACTAATCTCTCCATTGCCTCTGACTACGACGACAACATTGGACTCGCTGAATCACCCGAAGATCACTTCATGTTTCCATCCTTCGCGCAGGAGAAGTTTTATGTCCACCAAGAGATCCGCCCTGAAATCCATCATGATGACAACCTAGAGCCACCGCCCAGTCCCCGGACCGGCGACTCTTACACTGTTTCTCCCGCGGAACACGAGAACTCTGAAGACGTCTCTGATGATACATCAAGGCCCGAAACGCCTGAACATGAAAAGTCCGAACATGCAGAGGACGACACTGCAGTGTCAAGTCGACCATCCCGCCAGGTGGATTATCTATCTCATGAATGGAGAGAGGAGGATATCTGGTCATCATGGCGATATGTCGTCACTCGACGTGGGGAGTTCCCCAACAGTGCTCGGCTAGAAAATGCTTCTTGGAGGACCTGGATGAAGGCCAAAAACAACCTCAAGACTATCTCACCCGAATCTCTCAACTGGTTTGTTTCCCTCAGAATATTCCCCCCTAACTCTACTAAAATGCTTACGTGCCCTAGGCTTAAAGATTGTGATGTCACCTGGCTCTATGGCCCATTACAGTCAGGACCCAAGAATCTGCATCCTACGCATACGGAGCCTTCAAGCGTGTCGTTATCCAAAGCTGACTCACTGGTCAACCTCAACAAGAAGCCTATCCTCAAGAAGAGAAGCATGTCCGAAGTTATGCTTCAGCGATCATTGTCTACAGCTTCGTTATTGAAGCAGGCCACCGCAGCTGTCAAGGCCCAAGAGACAAGAGGAATTCTTCGACCCCATCTTGGTCGCTCATCAACAGATTACTTCGCCTATCCCTTCGCATCACGTCGGTTGAGCGGAGACAGCAGCAGCGTTGCTCCTTCAGTCGAGTCATCTGGAATCATTTCCCCCAACTCTGAGCGAAAACACATTCATTTCAACGAGCAAGTCGAGCAATGCATAGCTGTTGAAGCCAAGGGCGAAGATGAGGATGAAATGGTCGATGAGCACTTTGCTTCAGACAGCGACTCAGATGATGGTGTGATGATGAAACGTGTCAGGACCAAAAAGAGACCCATTTCTCGACGCAAGACTATGAAGTCAAAACCAGCTGCTGAAGGCAAGACAATTGCCATGCTGCCGTCCACCACCCTCAAGTATCGGGAAGACACTCCTGAGCCACGAGAGACTGCAATGAAGCACTCCCGAAGCCCTCTCATGTCTCCTTCATCTTCACAGGAGACACTACGACCTACCAAACAGTCAGGAAAGTTTTTTTTCGGCGAGGAAGACCACGATGATGGCCTTGACGACGCTTTGTTAAGTCCCCGGTCAGGGTGGGCATCACCTCCCCACGAAGGTGCCAATGGAGGCCTGAGCAGATCCATCTCGTCAGGTAGTCTTTGTGAGGAGCCTGCGGGCATGCGACGCACACCATCTGGTATGTTTATGCCTTATGAGGAAGGCGAAATACAATCCGGAGACGGCATTTTCGGCCGAGTTATTGACACAGTCAATACAGCCCGTGATATCGCCCACGTTATTTGGAACGTTGGCTGGAGGAAGTAATGGATACACAAGCGTTCGACTTTCTTTTAGCGACGCGATTGGAATTTGAACAAGCTTATAAGCTTGTGACTCACTCAGTGTGAGCTGAAACGACGCCATGACAACATAAAAAAAAGCGCATCTATATACGGGAATTTCGGAGATAATTGGCATTGATCCGCCGTACCACTGCGACTATTACGAAGTAAAGGCTTGTTGACAGACAGCCTGTGCCAATGTCATGACGACATCTTGGAAAGTGGCCCCGGAATCGCATTCCTATCTTTCATACAGGGTCTGTAACAACGAATGGATGGAGATGAAAAGGCTCAAGAAAAGCACCGTGTTTATGGTGGAAGAGCTGGGGTGACTGCGAGGGATTTTCATGGGCAAAGGAGAGGACCATTTTTCAGGCAGCTCACACCAAGGCGCCATTGGTCTTCAGGCTTTTCTTTCTACGAAGGATTCAACCTACCCCGTGACGCCCCCGGTACCCGGGATCCGACTACGAAATCGGGGCAACGGGAAAAGTCCATTCCAGAGGTCACAGGCCCGGACGATATTCGGCATTATAATTTTTTGTTCCCGTCTTTCTTTTGTGGCAAGGGTTTTTGTTTTTTTACTTCATGATATCCCATGGGCAAGTGGGTACTACGGATCACAGGCGGCCTCGGGCGGTTATGGACGGATCAGGAAAGGGAAGGGTACAGGCCATGGGGTCAATTGATTTTTTCGGCGACTACGGCGACTCTCAGGGACGGTCAAGGCCAGGCAAGACAGGGACAATTTAAACAAAGGAAGAGGAAGAAGAAGAAGAAGAAGAAGAAGAAGAAGGACACAAACGGCAAATGGCAACAGGACCGGGTCTTCAGTGCGTTGGTGAATTGGATGTACATAAAAGACAGGGGGGTCGCATCTCGACGTACTCAGGCGGACCGGATGGAAGCCGTTACAAAACAACACAAAAGCATTCATGATATAATAATATGGTGTTCCCATCTGATTGCTTGTCCAAATGAGAATCTGTGCATGCTCCCCCATAGCTATTTCGTCAACACGATGCAAGTTAATAAGCAAGCTTGACAGGGAACAAATGAGGGTTTTGACTTCGCCGTCCCTTGCTGATCATACTGGCCCTGAAAACTTAGTCGTTCTAGCCTTAACCTCTTGCAGACAAAATTCGACTTTGCCACATCCGAACTGCAGCTTACGAAACGGACCAATCAACACATTGTCTATGTCGATCACCAATTGAGATGCAAAGCAGCGAAATTGTTGGGGAAACAGGACGCCGGCTGGTCTGTTCTCTCTGGGCGCGTGACCTCATTCCACGTGCCCTAGCGAAGCGCCCCAGAATGTCAAGTATGTCAAAAAAGACGCTGTAATTCGTGATAAGCATGTTTTGGCAGGGATATGGGTTCTTTGAAAGGATGTCGTGTGAGTGTCCGTCCGTGAGGCTATTAGCCGAGGATGTGATGTTGCTTGTGGTCTAACAGCAAGGGAAGACCACCGTCGATGGTCACTTGCGACATGCGGTATTGGCATCGACGGAATTTTGTTAATATGTGGTTCTATAAATGGATGATCTACTGTACATCTCATGCTTTTGATTTCCAAAGCTATCGCAAGTTTGTGCTGGTCATGTAAAAATATGGTACAGGTATGATACAAGTGACGTGCATCGGGCAAGGGGGAGATCTGTCGTCAGCTATTCCCCCCCTTAAAATGGTGAAAATGGGGTATCGTACAGTGCATTTCCAGCACGACACCCCGGAGGACCGCGCCAAGGTTTCTGTCAATCAAGTCTCTAGCAAGAAACCCCTGTTTGTTTTTTAACGCAGGGGGTAACTCGATGGGATGTGCGAAAATGCGGGGGAGAGATGGGCGACTCCACGTCAATCGATGGCTTCTTGCTGAGAGCCATTGAGAAAAAGGCGGAGAGACGTTGGAGCATGGGCACAGAGGAAAGAGATGTGAGACATAAACACCGCCAATCTCACTCACGATGCTGCAAGCCATGGTTTCGCCGTCAAGGCGGTGACGCTCAAACTTAGTGTTTCTTTCCACCCCAACAAAGTCTTGCTTCGAGAAGACCAAAGAAGACCCTGGGGCGCAGCTCACGAGGCCGGGGCCAGGGACGGGGCGTCCGGGGAGAGTGCCGGCTGGTTAACGTCATGTATGTAGTTCTGCCCGGGTGTTTGGATAGTACTTGAGCGCTTTGACAAACATGCTGCGAGCATGAACGTTGACATTTGCCAGCTCAACCTCGAACTTATCGCCCACCTTGATATCCTTGATGAGCACGAGGCCATCGATACCGTCGGTGGATAAGAGGGCCGGCATATCGAATAGGTCTACCCGACCGGACACGCCTTGCTTCCAACGAGCATCAACTGTGAAACTCATGCGCTTCGGTGCTGTCCCTTCAAACTGCCAGGCCCGCACAACCGCCATGAGCATCCACTCCTGGGTGCCGCGAGACACAGTCCGGGCCATTCTCTCGCGCATACGCAACAGTGAGAGCGTGTTGGGGAGTGTCTCCTCCGTGAACGGCAATATGTCATTCAGATCATCAGTCTTGGGGTCTAGCCTGCGGTTCACCTGCCGCTCATGTGCCAATGCTGCGTGAATTTGCCAGTGGACAATGAGGTCAGAGAAGCGGCGAAGAGGAGAAGTGGCTTTGGTATACATGTCCAGACCGAGCATGAAATAAGGGCCGGGTTCTGTCGACATCTCGATCCCACCAGTCAAGCGTGTCAACTCCTGGCGTTGCGCTCCTGATGGAGCGATGCCCTTCTCGAGCAGAGGGTAGAGCTCTTTCGTGGCGTATTCGAGAAGTTTAGTCTTATTCGTCTGCGAATGGGCGTCTCGTCGGTATGGTAGTGGGATTTTTCGGTCAGAGCTCCATCGAGCAGCAATCTCACCGGCAAGCACCATTGTGTTACTCACCACAGAGGCACCGTTGAATGCATCGTAGCCGACCTTGATGTAGGGGTCAGCTGGCAGGGCCTTAGTTCCTTCTGTTTGCTCCATAGGGACATCTTCGAAAGCCACAGTAACGGAAGCGCCTGGCAAGAAAACAGGCCATGCCCCCTTCTCGAGGCGCCTTTTCCTGAGAGCCTGAGACAGACTGTAAAGGATCAAAAGGTCCTCCTTGCTCCTGCTATCCAACTCCTTAGCTGACATCAAGGGGCGGTTTGGTGCCACGTCCAACTTGCTAGGTGGCTCGCCAACAACAAGAGTCTGGTCAGATACTGGAGGGGGTGGAGGTTCGTTACAAAACTCAGCAACATCTCTTGGATCCAGGTACTTGACATTGCGCAAAGTACCTGGCTCGATCTTGTAGTCCAGCAGGTCTCCGTTCTCGTTAAGCCTGGCACTGAAGGTCAGAGCTGGTCGACCATCGGCAAGCGAGTATTGTTCAACCAAACTGCCCGACTTGTAATCTCCTGAATTGTCCAGACCCAGATCATCTGGAAGCATGGCTTGAAAGTGGCCAGGAAGGTAGATATTCTCAGGTATCAGCTCGAGGAACCTGCCCAGCTCAGAGTTGGGTCGAATACCGGATGCTGGATCGGCTGTATGCACGTGAATCCAGAATTCGTCAGGTCTGTCTGTTCTTTCCAAAGAGATACCATCGTCAATGAGTCTTGTAGAAGGGGCATCAATGCAGAAGACAGGGGCGTCGGCCCAGTCTCGTCTGGCATCCTTCGCCACGTCTGGTCGAGTTGAGTCCTCGACACTAACTGGAGTCTCTCGAATGAGGCCGCCTCCACTCCGTATCTTGACTTCAGGGAAACGGACTTTATACCGGGACGGTATTTCCCATGGCGGGATTATCCCCAGCTCTTGTAGGAACGTCCATGCACAAGATTGATTCAGATCGGCACCTTCGTATAGGCCCAGAGCTCGCAGAATGAGAGAACCATCAGCGTGGAAGTGTGAGGAATCTTCGAACAAGTCGTAGCTTGCCCACCACTCAAGAAAGCGTATGAACTCCATGTGCTTCCTGGACCATTCACCGTTTTCAAGAGTGACCCCTTTAGTCGGAGCGAGGATTCCGTAAGGTGTCCACGAACGCTTCTCTCTGTTAGCAAGAACAATTTGTCTTGCCTTGAGAATGAAAGTACCAAATGCCGTTTCCGACATATCAGAAGACGTCATATTTCCTGACGTCTTTGCCATTAGGTGAATATACTCGCGGATCATGAGAGTCACTCGATTTATCATCATGAAATCCTGATACGGGAAAATCTCGAAAAGATGATCCTTCCGATGGCAGTCAGTCGAAGGGCTTAATGGCCTAAAGATGAAGTCGTTTCGTAAGAGCGCTGTGTGAACTGCGTACAAAGCAGCAGGAGGAAACTGTGGGCCCCTTTTTAGTGAGTTGGGTAACAACAAGTCGGCAAGCTCGAACAGACTCAAGTATTTGGTCTTTTTCCCATCTGAGACCAGTGATCTTGCCCTGTCTAAATTGTTAAGACTTGTCTGGAAGGCCTCGTCCGCTTCCAACATGAATGTCTTCATTTTGTTGATCAGACGAGCACCGGCGTCTCGCCCGGGGCCCTGGTCTCGTTTTCGCAATTCTTCGTACTCATCCGCCGTGGCATTAAGAGGGATCAGAGAAAGAATCGGCTGCAGCTCCTTGGCGGCGGCGAACTTAGACACGGAGAAGAGCGCCGAGAAACCCATGCTGATCACCCATCTTCCAGTATTGGTATAAAAGTGATACCGTTGACCAAAGAACCCCAAGTATATAGCAAATAAGGGTGTCCGGGAGCCAGGCTGCTTCATTTCAACAAGATCGCCTGGAGCATGGGACTTGTGCCCAACAATGGCAACTTCAGCATCCTCCTTACTGTAGCTCTCATCTGTGCTCACCATACTCACTGGATCAGACTTGAAATTATCCAATTCCGATGAGCCAGTAGATTGAGGACGCGTGTTACTATTGGTAACAGTGTTCCAGAATGTAAGATCCGGCACAATTGGGGTTACCTCCCTGTCAGGGTCGTTGATAGCAACCCATTCTTGCAATCTTTGCCGAATTGGCCTCTTGTCTACTTCAGGAGAAGTTTTGGGAAGAGATGTGGGAATGTTCGTCTTTCCAAAGGCACCCCGAGGGCGGTTTTTGGTTGAGGTAGCGTACTAAGATTTGTTAGTCCATGGCATGTTAGACATAGTACGAGATGCAACAAACGCTATAACGTCCACTCAAGGACTGCAAAGGCGTAGAAAAAGAAGATCGCAATCCATTAGGGCAGTTAGGAAGACATCTGCAGCAAACATACGGACGACCTGCGGACCGCAGCATTTTTGCAGTATATCACAAATACCCTGTATCAAGCAAGGTTATTGCGGATACAACTCAAAATTTTGAAGCCGACGCGAGGCTGAAAATTTTACTAACTTGAGGTACTGCGTGTTGGCAACTTTCACAATCGCGAGGTCACATGACACTGCGCTTTCCACTTTAACTGAGGTCTATTACTAGGTAGTAGGTAGGTAGCCATTCATTTGGGCAAGAACCAACCCGGAACCCATGGATTTCTCGATGACTTAAGGTACCTACCTAGTACTATACCTAGGTAAAGAAGCTATAGTACCTTAGGTACTGAGAGAAGGTATTGGCTCCGTCTACGACCATACCTTACCTTACCTTACCTTAGTACCTGAACTTAGACTTGTACAATCACTCATCATGAATACCGCCACCGAAATGTTGCATCCGTGCACGTATGTTGGTGCCCCCCGTCTCGCCGCAAGCTTCACGGAAACCTATCAGCAAAAGGGGCTCGATTTCAAAAGGCATTGACTTCGCTACTATTATTGGCAATAATCCAAGTCGACAATCAATTCAGCCCGGAACTAGCTAATGGCGAGTAGTTCCATTCTGAGAGGTGTCTCGAGATAAAGACCTTCTCTAATTGGAAGGGTACCCTGCTCTGTCCGGCTGCCGAGCACAGCCTAAATAACTATGGCTTGGAGCCAAGAAGTGCGCGAGATTCACTTCAGACTTCATTTGGGCAAGAGATGATTCCGATGGATCGACATTCCAAATCCTATACAGGGGCTGCTATTGATCCAGAGTTTTACATACGAATGAGAAGATCACCAAAACACGAGAATATCAGTCAATTCACTGTCTGTTGACTTGATGCCAACTGACGGTTCATCGCAGAGTACAGCCCATCACAAGCTGGAAAGGCTAGAGCATCTCGGGCAAGACGAACTGCCGTGCGATGTGACGGTGAATACGAAGTGCAATTATAAGATTGAGGTTCCGACATTAAGCCTAGCTGTTTCGACCAGCGAGAACCCGACTACAGACCGACAAGCTTTTGCCCCGGCTTTCTCGGATTACTATATCTATTAATTCCCCGCACATGGAGGCTGCAAGATATCTGTTGTGCTGGGGGGTGGGTTTTTTTTTGAGACAGGAACGTCTGGCCCCGTTGCTAATACGAAGCAGCTGTTAATTACGCCAAAGGCTCAGAGAAAGTGACGACAAGGCGACTCGCTGAGCGTCACTAAAACAAATAGAACGCCTGAACGGAAACCCCTGGGTCCATAAGCGCCAAGCCACCTCCGCTAGGGTAAATTGGGGGACCATGGCAGATGCAGGAACAATCTCTTGACCCCACTCGCCGATGAACCGACTGATTCGAATTTCGAAATGCGAACAGAGTCAAGAATCGGCATGACATGAGGATCGTTGTATCGATGAATTTTTGCAATCAAGACACCGCGATAACTGGGGCGCAGTCCTTGGAGGTAACTCTACCTTGGAGATGCTAAAGACTATTCTAAGCATGATGCGCAACTTGAAAGCTCATCTCCCGCGCGGGGTTCACTTCAATCGCGCATCTCAATCGAGGTCAACTTATCTCGATTCCCCTTGTGAATAGTCAAGTGACCAACCAACGGTCAGAGAAGCCTCGTCCTTGGACTAATATCGCTTCTTATTCACCACAGGTTCTCGCAACAGAGGCAACCTTGACCGCTTAGCTAGCTGATTGGTCTCGAACACCCGACCCCCCTAAACCACCTTATTTGGGAGAGGCATGGCATCGAGAAGGTGAGCAAATGCCCCTTGGGCTGGTTGAACCCACGAGATTGCATCGTGCCCCGTGCTCCACAGCCTTCTCCTTTTCGTCCATAACCCCGGCCAAATGCTGGGGTTTCTAGCGCTGTCAAGGTAATGATAGACATATTGCACCAACAATGGTCCACGTTTGGGACTGGGCGACTAGCACCCCAGCTCATTTCATGAGGCACAGGGCACATGAGAACAGGCCAGGGACAAACGGGTACCTGAGTTTTGGCCTCCAGCCGCCGCTATTTTGCATCATGTCAGGTACCATCTAAACCGCCATTCTCGACTAGGGCCATCCTTTGTCAATGCCATGACCCTCTGGGCACTGCAGCCAAGGCAAAACAGACCGGGTTGCAGGTAGAGGCAATAACAGTCGATCTGCTCTTAATATGCCGCTCTCCTCCTGTTCTTTTCTCTGCTTTTTCTTTTCCCTCACGGTTCCATCCTTCGCGAATCTAGAGAGCATCTCGTTAATTTTCGCTTTCGTCCTCTCGTTTTCCTCTATTCCATTAACCGCTTCACTCTTTTAGCGGGCATTCGTTTCCTACGCCAACTACAAACTCTCACATTTACGTACAGTACTTGAATTTTTGGAGCTTTTTTTTTCAACATGAAAGGAGGACTTGCTGCTGCCGCCGTTGCGGCCATGGCCACTGGTGCTCAGGCCGCTTACCCTCACCACCGCCGGGCTCATGAGATGTTCCGACGTGGCGGAGAGGTCTGCGTTCCTACTTGCACCACCATCTGGACTACTTACTATGGCGAGCCTACTCGTATGTCAATATATCGGTTTTCTGTGGTATAAACGCTAATCGCTGGTTCAGTTGTCCCCAACCCTCCTTCTGCCCCCAAGCCCACCAAGGAGGCTGTCACCACTCATGAGGCCGTCAAGCCCAAGCCCACCACCGTTCATGAGATTCCTACCTATGAGGCTCCCAAGCCCGTTGCTCCTACCACCACCAAGGTCGTCCCGGTCATCCCCGTCCCGACTCCGGAGGAGTATAAGTGCCCTACTCCAGGCACTTACACGTTCCCTGCCACCACCATGACCGTGACTGAGTCCACCACCGTCTGCGTTGGCGAGACCACCAAGGTCCCTGCTGGAACCCACACCATGGGAGGTGTCACCACCATCGTTGAGACTGCGACCACCGTCACTTGCCCCTACGCCAAGGAAACCGAGCACGAGGGTGTCGTTACCAGTGTCATTGAGACCACCACCTACGTCTGCCCATCTGCTGGCACTTACACCATTGCTCCTATCACCAAGACCTGCGAGGAGGAGACCGTTATCGTCTACCCTGTCCCTACCAGCTACGTTCCCGGTACTTACACCGCCCCTGAGCAGGTTGTTACTGTCACCGAGACCGACTACGTCTACGTCTGCCCTTACTCTCAGTCTGGTGTTCCGGCTACCACCAAGGCTCCCGAGGCCCCCAAGCCTCAGCCTCCCAAGGAGACCAAGCCTGTCTACGAGGCTCCTAAGTCCCAGCCCGAGGTCACCAAGCAGGAGCAGCCTACCAAACCCGTTTATGAGGTCCCCAGCAAGGTCCCCGAGACTCCCAAGGCCCCTGTTTACTCTGTTCCCGAGACTCCTGCTTCCACCAAGCCCGTCTACGAGAAGCCCTCCGAGGCCCCTAAGCCCAAGACCCCCAAGAAGCCTTCCAGCCCTGGCAACCTCAAGGGTGGAAACGACCACTACGGTATTACCTACACCCCCTACGTTGCCTCTACCGGCAAGTGCAAGGGTGCCGACCAGGTTGACAAGGACATTGCTGCCCTCAAGGAGGCTGGTTTCCAGATCATTCGATCTTACTCCACTGACTGCGATACCCTTGAGACTGTTGCTCCCGCCTGTAAGAAGCACGGCATTGACATGATCGTTGGTGTTTTCGTCAAGGCCTCTGGCTGCACTTACGAAACCCCCGAGATCAAGGCTCAGGTCGATGCCTACGCCGAGTGGGCTCAGTGGGATCAGGTCAAGCTCTTCACCGTTGGTAACGAGGCTATCATGAACAAGTTCTGTTCTCCCCAGCAGCTTAAGGAGCTCGTCACTGTCGTCAAGGAGAAGTGCTCTGGTTACACCGGTCCTTACACAATCGCCGAGACCCTCGACATCTGGGAGCGTGAGGATGTTCAGGGTGCTATCTGCGATATTGTTGATGTCACCGGTGCCAACATCCACCCTTACTTCAACCCCAACACCACCCCTGACATGGCCGGTGAGTTCGTCGCTGGCCAACTTGAGATCCTCCGCGGTATCTGCAAGGGCAACGATGTCATCAACCTGGAGTGTGGTTGGCCCTCAAGCGGTAACTGCAACGGCGTTGCCTGCCCTGGCAAATCTGAGCAGGCCAAGGCTATCAAGTCCATTCGCGAGAGCTGCGGTGACAAGACCGTCTTCTTCTCCTTCGAGGATGATCTCTGGAAGGAGCCTGGTTCTTGCAACTGTGAGCGAAGCTGGGGTTGCGCCTCTTCTTTCACCGGCTACTAAGCAGTTCTGGATACTCCAGTTCTGATTGCAGCGTGCCCAAGCGTCCTCTGTACGATTCAACCCTCGGAGCATGCTGAATGTTGTACATATTCATGACCAACACCGCCCGGCCATTCACTTCTTCTTTCTTCCTCGTGCAACCCTCTTCTCTTTTCTCGCCACCGTCCATGCGGTGATTCACATCATTGACATCCAACAAGAGCCTTCGGGAATGGAGTCCGAAAGCCGACGGTCTTCTATCTCTCAGGTCAACTCTAGACATCCGCCTCAGGGGGCAATGCATTGTTGCACGTGTGCATGCGTGCAATAATTCGAGGGAAACGAATCTGGTCGGGCGGTCGAGGACGACCTTCTTGATGAATCCTGTTTTTCTTCCACTGTTCAAACGACATGTGAACCCTTGTTACTATGTCATCTTTCCATATGTGTTATTTGCGGCAGCACCTTTTTACGGTAGACGCGTCTTTACGGCTCTTGAGCGACGGGGTAAGCGGAAGCCTTTTGTTGGGAGAGAGATGATCTGTATGTATGATCTATACTATAGCCGGGTTGCCATTCAGCCTCTGCTTCATAATGCTGTAATTCACTAGTATATCTTCAGTCGCCATTCTGCTATGTCTCGTGAGCTATCGTCTACACAGTCCTATCCAAAATCGTCTCATCCTAGTATCAGCTGATGACCAAACTCCCACGCGACTGAAACGTCAAACTACCTGACACATTATGAACAAGAACAAGGTCTCTGCAGAGTAAGCTCATGGCGGATGTATCATAGTAGTCACTAAGGAGCCAATAACATTAGCGACCGGTGCATATATGAGACATCCAGCCCTTCAACCATTTGGACCTCATAGAATAGGAGAGTATGTGACTGTATGTTCATATCGATGACAAGCTCGAAGAATTGGGAACGGACGACCTCATTAAAGCGATCAACGTTAATCACAGCCGTGCTTGATACACAAGTGAGCAAGATATCGGTCCTACACCCCAACCGGCTTTGCATTCTCAGCAGAGACCTATAATAATAAGAACATGGGAGCTACAACAAGTAAATGGACGTGATAAGTCCAATAAATAAATCGAAAAGTATGTTATGAAGCTATTGTAGTTCCAACACAGCTTTCAATTTGGCACACTTCGAATATTCACCAGCATTCTAGAGGTCAAGGACTAGATGAGACACGCGTGTCTCGGAGACTGTACTTGTATCGGCAATCACCGGTGCTTTACGAGATTTGTGTATGTCTTGAATCTGAGCATGTGGAACAAGCCTCATACTTTGACTGATACTGTAACTGAAATAGATGTGGCGTGTAACCACCAAGGGAATAGAGAGCATGCAGACAGTGATGTTCATATTAGGTAGGTACGTAGTCATTCGATATCATCTTTGCAAAATATATAGATGTACGGCTGACTGATACTTCACTCCCGTCTCCCAAAACTTACCCACAAGTACAGACTGTCCCGCTAATAGTGTCATAAAACCCAAGCCTCAAGACCTCACTGATCATGTGTACTATGTCCACAAAAATGATGGTCCCGTCGCCAATGTCCTGAATCTATAGTCTCCTAAACAAAGTGAACGGGCTCAGCCCTGAGCTCCCAGGAAGATGACGTCGGTGGTAAAAAAGATTAAAAAATGATGAATGAAGCCCATGACGAATAGCTCTGTAATGAGGGTTTGTGTGGGTTTTGTCCTCATATTGTACCATCGCCGCTTATATAGAAAGTGACGTGTTGTGAATGGCCAATGGTAATTTCTCAACAGATCATAATATGATAAGCCAGAACAAAAGGGGTATAACGCTAAGGAGAAAGATGCTTCGAATGATGGAGAGTGACCAGCGAGGTCAAGCAAGTATAAAGATAATTTGTGAATCACACGAGGACGCTTCGTGTATCTGACTCGATGGTGCTTCAAGCCATCGGGAATGGTTTAGAAAATCGGTAAGGCATCCCTCGAAGCTGGAGCCCGACGATAGCATTCACCGCTGCGTGTAAACTCATCGGGTTTATGGCGCCAATCAGCGGTGTCGCCGTCGACATATCGTTTCCAGGAACTGAAGAAATAGGGCTCGGCGGTACGGCCGCATCGTTCAAGCTGAAGAAGGCCGCCACGATGACGGTCACTCGCCAAGATATTGAGTTCATGTCCGCCGTTGGCAAATGCAATGCCGCCGATCTCGCCGAATAAATCGACTGTCTGCTTCTTGTTAAAAGTCTGAGCATTTATGATGTTGACAATGTCAGCCTCCTCAGCAGCAACCAGTACTCTCTCGCCACTACCAACGGGAGAGAAGCGCAGATTTCTCACACCAGCCATATCAGATCTGATAGTGCAGAGAGGTGTACTGACACCCCGCGTGTCACACCAACGGCGAGCATCCCAGACCTTGACGCCCATGTCCTGGAAACCGGTAGCTACTGTCCTCCCATCATCGGACCAATCGCAGGCAAAACCATAGTCGCGGTGTCCGGACAGTTCCTGTTGAATTTCACCGGTATCGGCGTCGGTAATCAGTACCTTGAAGTCATCACCGACCATGACTCTCAAACGGCCGTCAGGTGACATACGCGAACAATTGAGTGCGAATCGATACTTGCTCTGCATCAAGAACTTCTGTGTAGAAAGGTCTAGAAGGCGGAATCCCTCGTCATTACTGGCAATGGCAGCAACAGGACCAGAAGATCGCCGGGGTTGGTAGATCTGGACATGGTTGGTGATACCTCCCGTATTTGTAGTAATGACACCTTCTGCAAAGTCTTTCTTGTCTTCCGAATCCAGGCTTTTGAGATAGTATTCGCCATTGAAAGTGCCTGCAAACATGGCTCCGTGGTTTGCATCAAGGGTAGAGATGAGAGCTCCCAGACCATGTATATGACTGTTGTTAAGCACGAGCTCTACTTTTCCCGTGACAGGGTTTATTCGGTTGATTCCTCTCCTGCCAGGGTAGTAGGCTTGTGAGATTGATGGGCATGCTAGGACGCTTCGTAGCTGAAAATGAGCTAGGTAGACATCTTGGCGAATAAGGAACCTCTTGAATCTCATAAAGTTTTGAGTCGCGGAGATAGCTGCGTCGTCCATGTGAGGCTAATTTGAGGTCAGCTGACAAGACTCATTCAAAGGTAACTGGCACTTACGCTCCATCTATCTGAGCCGTTCTTGTTGACATAATTGTGGAAAGTGGCACATCGGATTTGGCGCGCATAGTCCCTAGTAGTGTTCATGGATGCCCAATCCAAGCCCTGTATATCATAGTCATCGCCTTGAAGGTCCTTATACTGAACATCGCGGATGTGTGCATTTGCTTGACGGCGAATGTCTTCTGGATAGGGGGCGTGAACCCGCGAGGGGGACGGACAGGAGGAAGCACGAGCTTGGTATGCCCAGTGTCTCAAAAAGTCAACCAGGCCTAGATTGTGAGAACCAATCATAGTCGGGTTGGGGTTGCTAAGTAGTGGCTGGCCTAGGGCCTCTGATGGCACAGAAGGCGCATTGTCCTCCAACGTAGCCGCGTCTTCGGTCACGACATCGCCCCATGGGGCAGGAGGCGGAACCAAATTCATGATTAGGTCGTTATCATCAACTATAGTGGGCGGATGGAAGGCGGGTTGTGAAATATAATTGGTTGAGTGATTGATAAGGGGTGATTCATCATTGTCCTCCTCAGATAGAATAGACTGGTCGTCCGTGAAGTGTCCAAGTTCGTCGAATGCGTCGTCGAGAGGAGCACCACCTTCGCTGTCGCTCATATCAATGTCATAATCCACGTTGTGGTAAGAGGGTATATGGTCAGCGTCCAAGTCGAGATATGTGGGAGGTGTCAAATAGTCGCCCAAGAAAGGTGGGTGGGTGGAAGTGTCCAGATCAAGATCAATGCCGTCCTGATGCTCTTGATCTGGGTCGGACTCGGACTCCGGGGGTTCAGACCCAGAATTATAGGTCTCGATGTAGGCGTTGGAGGAGAATTGGTCGTAATTGTTCTGGTCTGAGAACTCGGTGGCGATTGCAGTAGAAGAGCCGTCAGTCACTATCGCGAAAGTAGGTGTCTTGGTAGTGGAGATGGTATTGTCTTCGGTGGGAAACGCATCTGTCATAGGCGAATCGGCCGTGAATTCAGGGATGTTGTATGATTCCGCTGTGCTGGGCAGGAGAGTTGGATTATATTGTGGGCGGCTACTATGAGGTAGTGAAGGAGGGCGGGCGTTGAAGCTATTGTAAGAGGCGCCGCTGGTTGTGGATGAGTCCGCAAGTTGACGATGCTCAGCTTGGAAACCCTCGTCCCGCAGGAGAGCCCCAACAACGTCCACAGATGAACCGGCAATGGAGGCTGTTGTATTTGCGGGCAGCGGGGGGTTGTTTCGTAGGCGGCTCTTGGGCATATGAAGAGCGGAGCGGCGCATCGTGAGGCCAAGGTCCAGCTCTGTGACCGAGCGAAGGGGAAAGCTGAAGCTTTTCTACAGTACAGCCGTGCTAGCGAGTCGAGGCGAGCTGAGGGCTTCTGCATACGGGCAAGTTCCAAAAGGGGGGCTGAAGAGGCCAGAGAGACCTGGGCTATGGCTCTGACTTGGATTCTGGGCCGTTCGCGTGCTAGTTAGAAGCGCGCTGGCGGTCTAGCAGGTTGGCGATTGCTTGCTTTTCATGGAGAGACAGGAGGCGGAAATGTCTCTGATTTAAACGCCGCAAGATGGGCGATGGAGGGATGGGAGGGGGCGGTCCAGTTTAGAGCGAAGACGAGGGGATAGGCAGTCCGTTAGTCCGTTTAACAGTGGGAGTGGGCTGCAGATCGTGTTGGACTAGGGCAAAATAGTGCGGTAAGCAGTGGTTGGGACCTTGTTTTGGCGTCAAACGGCTGGTAGTGTCGAGATTGATGGGAATGGGGGCTGAGGGCTGAATTGAACCGAACTGAACTCGAGGAACGGGTATCGTATATTATGGAACGACTACCTACAATGAATTGTGGTCTATGTCGAGTACAAGTGAGGCGTCATGCTAGCAAGGGTGCGGCCGGGCAGGGACAGGACAACAGCAGCTGAGCTGAGATGGACGAGGCAACTTGCAAGTACAGCACAGTTCAGTACCTAGGTAGGTACCCAGAGAGGAGGTCTAGGCAAGGGTTAGCTAGGCTGCGGCGAAGCAGAGTCATGAGTGAGAATGGGAATGAGCGGTATAAGATCGAACGATTTGTTGTGGAGGGGAATGTGGTCATTGTTTTCGTCGAATGTGAGATGCTCGAGGTCAAACATGATAAATGATCAAACTCGACAGCAGGTAGGTACTCCGTACTGTACTTACCACTGTAGGTAAGGTACCTGCCTAGAGGAAAGGGAAACTACCTTAGGCCCTGGGTCAACTAGAAAACCTAAAGTGGCTGCCCGCATTTAGCATTCGGGGACAAAGACCAGGGGGGGGAGCAGATCACTGGAGGTCCCCGGGAAATCGCCGTGGGTTAGGTGGGGGATCGAAGTTCCATGTTTCAGCATAAGCCATGCCGTAGTGTATTGGCTAGATTGGATGCCAGAGAAATACCAGCCTGACGCCTCTTTTTTGTTTCTGCTGATCAGGTCAAGATTTGGAGGGTGATTGATTGTGATGGGTGGATGAAAGTGCAGGGGGTATATACAGTACTGTAGAGGTAGTGGCTAAGGTAAGGTAAGGTAGTGTATAGTAGAGTAGTTAGTGGAGATGTGTTGGTAAAGATCCATGGATATGGAATGAGAAGAATGGGGGTTGTCCTGAGAAGCGAGAATTGAGTCTAGGTTGTTGTAAGGCCTGGCTGGTATACGGAGTACCTATACAGGATTGCTTTTCCCCCCTTCTCCTTGTGCTATGTATAGTACTGTTATTTACCTTATGCTAGTATAGGTACCTAGTTGAAGAAATACTGATGTATACCTACTTGCCCACCTACGTAAAACAGTTGCTGACTTGAGGATGATGCTCGTCAGTTATCACCAGTAACAAAGGCCGTGCCCTCGTTTGTAGGAAGACGAGAAACAGAATGAATGAATGAATGGATGGAAGGGCCAGCCAGCCTCTCCGCACTTTAACCGTGCCCTCCTTAGGTACTAACCTTACCTACCTTAGTAGGTACTAACCTTTGGGTACACACAGTATCCTCAGCACAGACTGACGCTAGTCAACGATCTGAACGATGGGCGGGAGCGGGTGAGCGGGCTGGCGCGCGGTAGCTTGGATCATTCAGAGGAGAAGGTCTCGTCACAGTGACTTGACGACTGTCAGCTACACCCCTAGTAGGTAGGTAGTCTCCAATGTGTGTCTGGAATACTACCCATAGATTAGTAGTATTTGAGGTCCTCAGCGCCGAAGCCCTTGTCCCAGCTCGCGTTCAGGCTATATATCGCAATATTGTCGTATAAGTATAATCATGCATACAATATTCTTCTACCTTATGCATCTGTCTCTCTATCCCTGAATACATACAGCACCATTGCCCGGCTCCCCAGCATCAAAGTTAAGTTGCCCGATTGAGAGATGGATGCATGCAGACATGAATTGCATGGATCTGGGGACCTTGCTTTGACCAGCAGCGGCAGGGGCCTTGAATGGGGAATGCAACCCGATCTTTGTTCGCCCTCGGTTATAGGAAGGCTAGGAAGGGACTTTTATCAATCTTTCTCCTTCTACGTACGTAGTAGGTAATTAGTAGCTGAGCTGTCGTCGTCGTCGTCGTCGTCGACGACGAATCGTGTCTAAACACAGACTATACTACCCAACATAGGAACGAAAAATAGGTCTCGTGAACTTTGCCATATATACACCACCACTCTTGGTAATGGGATACCTACCTACTCACTCGCGGTACGACAACGCATCTGCGACATCTGTCCACACCGAGCGACCTGCAGATCCAACCATTGCGATAGGCAATGCTCTCATATCCATATCAGGAGATTCCTGCCTCCACTGCTTACACACATCACTCGAACCGATGGTAATAATAGACTGCTTATTTTGTCAAGACCACAGCCTGCTTCTCGTACAACCCCAATCTGACCATAGACAACCGGGATATTCCCATTACATTCTCGCAAACTTGGCCAGCTTGGATCACACTGAGATCCTCGCATTGCACAACCTACAGCCCTGGTGAAACAACAGCATCAGCATACGATGTTCTGTGTCACCCCAGACTCACTCACTGCCCTAGCACCTATGTAAGTGCCTAGTTATCAGCTCGATATTGAGCGGACAAGTAAATATTATCTCAGGGACCTCTCATGCCACGAGGGACGCTAAACCCACATAATCATTCATGTCAACTATAACCGCACTGTTGGTTGATGGGAAATAACAATTAGGGATTGTGGACCCGACCTCCATGTCTCGCACTGAACTCGAGCTACTGTATGAAGTGCTTGACCGGTCTGAACTGACCACTGACCAGTCAGAATACCTTGGAAATAATGAGGCCCTCCCCCTCTGTTGCATACCTCACATACCTCACAGCCTATGTGTTCTAGTGCTCTCTGACTGTCTGTCACTGTCTCAAATCACGGACCCTCATGTCTTTTGTTATCTGAGCTGGGTTTAGCTCGGATTCGACTTTAGTTGGCCGCTGCAGCAGTGAATGTCACCAGGCTGGCTTCCAGATGCAATACATACAGTACATACATACATAGGTATGCCTGACAACGGGATGCTACGGCCATAGGTACTATACCTTGAGAACGACACACTCGCCTGCTAAGTCTATACTGAAGCTCGCCTCAGTGGCATCGGCGCTGTCTCATCTTTTTGTGCCACCCACCAAAACCAAAACCCGGCCCCCATTCGACGCATCCCTCCAGTGCGGGATGTACACACGCAATCCCACGGACCTGGAACACAGCAAAGCAAATTGCTGCAATGCTTGACGTAGCACAGAGAGACAGAGACAAAAAGGACGTATTACGTGACGCCCTGCTTCTTCTCACCTCGATGATACTCTGGAGTCGCAGGCGGATCTGACCGAGCAGGCATCTGGCTGCCAAGTCCGACCACGGGGTGGCTAGTCTTTTCCTGTAGTGGTTATAGATGCAGATAGTTGCAGCCCAGGGGTTCTTGGCAGAGGATACTGGTGTTCGTGACAGAATTCGAAAAACTCCGAGACCAGGGACAGCAATAATCATTGACTCGTACGTACGGTACACTCAGAGTCAAAGAGCCAATCTATACTTACATACATAATTGGATGTTTAGGGTGTTGATTCAGTTCTGTTCTCACTGCAGCCATAAGCATGTCTTGCTCTTTTCCCTGCTTGTCGGAAGGGATGTCTCTCCCACAAGGCTCCACTCTACGGGATCTATCACCAAAGTATCAAACACCACCAAAAACTGCGAAATCCACGCTGCCGTCCTGTTATTTCCATGCTCACAGCCCGACATGTTGTCATAGTCGCGTCTTCTATTTTCATTTTCTGCTACTAAACGCAGCGCAGTACATCTTCTTCACACAGTACAGCACTTTTACGTGCTGTCATCGTTTCTTCTGATCTATCATACCTAGGTAGGTCCTCGAGTTGTTGGCTGGCACCCGAATTTGATACATCATAAACCATCCCGTGACTCGTTTTAGACGCACTGCCTCATTGCTCTTGTCTCCCTTTAGTCGGCCCTGAGAAAAGCTCTTTGTTCGTGCGTTTATTAACCTCAGCCCACAATCTTCTTTCTCTCCTCTCACCGGCTTCGTGGGTCCTCTTTTCCTTTCCTTTCTTTTTCTATCAGATGTGATATATCATGTTTTACCCACTTCCATTTCGACGCCATTTTTCACCGGCAATTAAACCGAGCATGGCCTCCACTCGAGATGCTTTTCAGACATAATCAGTGGCTTGCGGGTTCTTGTGATCTGGAGTCAACAATGACCCCCATACTGAAGTATGTATACACTAGTGGTATGCTGTAAGTCACCGTGACAATTATACCTCATCACAGGTATTTCAAGGCGTGATCTTTTACGCCTCAAATGACAAGTTCATTCAATTCCCAGTTTCGGAATGTACTAGGTCAGCATACCAAGAATCTTTGAATATCCTATCCAACTGCTCCTATTTGTCACTCTTGAGAAAAAGCAACTTTCGGCAGCTCATCTCATCCCAACTCAAGCCATGATTGACAATCCTTACACCGAGGACTGGCTTGAAATCGGGGATATCGATATTCTCAACCTTTCGATCGGCCATCGTCATGTTACACAACGAGGGCAGCAACCCCTTGGACCCGAGGAAAACACGGCTTGTCCGGTTCTCTTTCGCCCGACCTTTTGACTGTTCGTCACTTCTCATATTATCCCTGCCTCTTCTTCTCGACATGAAGCTAAAAAGGCTTCTGTTGTGGATCTTAGACTCACACTTGCTCAGCCCGATGGATGTCAGGTCTCTTGCAGTTTGTGATATTGGCTAGGCGGCGATCGAGCTCGATAGCCTATCTCGCATTGCCCAATTCTCCCCCAATCCCTTTGACTGGGCGTTCCGAAACATCGGGATGCATGTTGATTGCCACGTCAAACTTCCACCTATAGCTTGCGGCTATGAATTCATCCCGTGGGATCTGACACCAATCAACCATCAGCCTGTTCAAGAAGCGTTCTTTTCTCCATTGACCGCTACTTGGATATCTGTTTCTGTTCTTGACTCTACTTCTCCATGCGAGTTCCCGTGCCTGTCATCATCTAACATGTCTCATTTGGCTGACTGTGAATTCATATACCCTCTGCTTTTAGTCTCACCCTCTGTACGCGCCGTCCCCTTCAGTGTCATAACAAACCTATCACATCCCTCTACAGCTTGTTCACAAGTCCTCGCGAAGACTTGAGCTGAACCATCTTCTCAAGAGCTTCGTCAATAGGAACCAGCTCACCCTTTGCCTGGGTGGCTTGGTCGTCTCGGTTACGGATGTTGAGGGTGCGTGAGCTGGCCTCCTCGGCACCGACAACTATACAATCCGGTTAGCCATTGGCCCTTAAACAAGGCAGCTTACATTCCAAACTCACCAAAGATAAAGTTGTACTGCTCCAGCTGACCGGTGCGGATCTTCTTCTGGAAAGTGTTGCTGCTCAGGTCCACATCACTGTAGAGTCCCTTTGCTCGGAAGATCTGCTGAACCTCCTTGGCGTAGTCGTTGGCAGCAGGCATGACAGGTACAACCAAGACCTGTCGGGGGCTGAGCCAGAATGGCCACTTGCCGCCAAAGTGCTCGGTCAGAATACCAAACATTCGCTCGAAGCTGCCTAGAACGGCTCGGTGAATCATGACAGGTCGTGCATATCCGGCAGGAAGATCCTCCTCGGGGTTGCTACCATCACTGACTCCGGTCTCGCCCTTGTTAGCGACATATCGAAGCTTGAATCGTCGAGGCAGGTTGAAGTCGAGCTGCATAGTACCGCATTGGTGCTCACGCTTCAGGGCATCAAACAGAGCAATATCGATCTTGGGTCCATAGAAAGCACCATCACCGGGGTTAAACTCCCACTTAGCACCCGTCTTCTCGGAGAATGAGTTGAGAGCCTCTTCGAGCTTCTTCTCGGCGGAATCCCAGGTAGCGATGTCACCGACGTACTTCTCGGGTCGGGTGGACAGCTTAAGCTTGAATGTGAAACCAAAGATACCGTAAACACTGCTCAAAAAGTCGAAAGCAGATTCGATTTCCTCTCGGATCTAGAGTACATTAGTAAAAGCATGAGCCAGTTAGTAGGAGCCATCATACCTGATCCACAGTACAGAAGATGTGAGCATCGTCCTGTTGGAAACGACGGACTCGAGTAAGGCCTGAAAGAGCCCCGGAGAACTCGTTTCGGTGCAAAACACCAAAATCGGCCATCCTCCAGGGGAGGTCCTTATAAGTGACATCGGAGTGGGCAAAGATCTTGCAGTGTCCAGGGCAGTTCATGGGCTTCAACCCAAACTTCTCCTTCTCAACCTCGAAGGTGAACATGTTCTCCTCGTAGTGGCCCCAGTGACCTGATGTCTTCCACAAATCCGCCTTGTACATGTTTGGAGACATAACTTCGTCGAATTCACGTTTTTGATACTCGCCTTTGATAAGCTCCATCAAGGCATTGTAGATGCGCACGCCGTGTGGTAGGAAGAAAGCAGACCCAGGAGACGCCTCGTCGAAGAAGAAGAGCTTTTGATCAGTACCGATCTTTCGGTGGTTGCGCTTGGCAGCCTCGGCCAGGAAGTGCTTGTACTCTTCAAGAGCCTTCTTGTCGGGGAATGAGATACCAGCAATACGCTGGACAGACTCGTTGTTGCTGTCACCAAGCCAGTAGGCAGCGGAATTCTGTTGGACATCAGCTCAAGCCCATCGTGTCAAGATTAGGAATTGTATATATCATATTGACATACCCTGAGAACGGAAAAGGCCTTGATGTTGCCAGTGGTGGGTACGTGAGGTCCTCGGCACAGATCAATTAGGGGACCGCATCGGTACACAGTACTCTTGGTGCCATCGGGAACACGCTGTTGAATGAAATACTCCTTGTACTTGCTGTACTTGAACATCTCGAGGAGCTCATCCTTGGTCATTTCCAGACGCTCAAAAGGCTGCTTCTGTTTGACGATGTTGTTGGAGAGCTGCTCAAGGGCCTTCTTATCCTCATCAGTGACGACTTGCCTAGGGCTCATGTCAGTAAAGTCTCCGGCAAATTATTCGAAGCCTTCTACGCACTCTCCCATGTTGGCCATATCGTAGTAGAATCCAGGGGGGTCCTCAGTAGGGGGACCATTGCATAGATAACAACCAAAGCGTTTCTCGGCAGCCTCTCCAAGAATATGGGCAGAAGAGTGCCAGAAAACCTTCTTGCCTTCGGTGTGTTCAAAGTCAAGGAGCTCGAGCTTGCAGCTCTTCTCGAGCGGTCGGGTCAGATCCCACAACTCACCGTCCACTCTGGAGATGACAGTGCGCTCGAAAAGAGACTTGGAGATGCCCTTGGCGATAGCGCCAGGGGTGGTCTCCCATGAAGTTCCCTTTTCCTCTTTGCCATTGGGAAGCGAGATGGTGATTTCCTCGCGAGGTTTGGCTATGATTCTTGTCAGTCGGTTCGAGTCGAGGGACGCAGGCGTGAGGGGGATTTGGATCACCCACCAGCGATTTCGGCGTCCTGTCGGGCCTTGATCTTATCGAAGAGATCGAGTCGGTGCTGGATGAACTCGGGGGTCTCAGGGAGCTATCATACACCGTTAGCAGGTTACAACGCGGCGCCATGATGCCCTGCGATGTATCGCCATGTACACCGCAGCCAAGAAAGGGACACCAACTTCGAGGCCAGCAGACTTTCCACCCTTGGCAGACTTATCCTTGGGCTGCTTCTCCTTGGGTTGCTTAGCAGGGCGAGAAGGCAAGCTCTTCTCAGACGCGCCCTCGGCCGCCTTGGCAGCATCAGCTTGATCGGACGACATGTTGAGAACTCTCGCGCGGATGTTGAAGATTTGGTGGGAGGAAGTTGGGCACTTGGAAGTGGTCTTGTCTTGTCGATGGCGGGGCACAAGGGGCATTAAACACGAAGGTGGGGTTAGAATTGAGTCACTGCGAATTTGGCTGGGGCACGGGAATAGTACCGTTTGGTTGGGCGCTTTAGTATCAAGAGCTGTAGCCTTAGAAACTTGCCTCCATATCAAACAGAGATGCCATTGATGTAATCAATCATTCTATACTTGTTCAAAATAGTTACCTAGTTATTTCTTGTATTTTGGCATGCCCCGACAAATTGGGTTTCTCATAAACAATAGTCACATGCCGAAAGCTGATACCCAGTGTCTTCGTCCCCTTCAGCTCACTCACACGGCACTCGAACAGTAGAGTCAGACCGAACAATATATACCACGTAATGAAACTCATGATGACCAATGCAGAAAGGACTCAATCCAATTCCGACATCGCAGGTTTTCGACTCAGTCACAAGAATCATCAACAATAATCTTATCCTAGGTAAATCAGGGGTATCACGCTATTTTCCAACCCAGCAATCCGTAACGCCATGGCATCCCGTTTCCATGTCATGAATCATGCCAAAACTGCATCCGTAAACAGGAACTGAACGGACAGTATTCAAAGTCCATAGCGTGTGACACACTCTTCCTTATGCGCCTCCAAACAATCCAGTGCGCAGACTCTTGTTCCACACTTCATACACCTCACACGCCCCCAATACCCGCAGACCTCACAGAACGATCTAACGGGATACTTGTTGTCTCGATGGCCCGTCACTTCGCCATAGTTCAAGGGAGGGTGGGAAAGGAGCCTGCGCAGCTCCTCGTCGGACGGCGTGTCGGGAACACGCGACATAAGTAAAGGATCGTTATCGCCAGGGTGGCTCGGTGGTGAAGGTCTCGATGATTCAGGAAGAACAGTCGGAGCGTCGGCGTCGGCGTCGGCGTCGGCCATCGCTATGTCGTCCTCTTGCGGCGGTTTCGAGGATGAGGGAGTATCTCTTCTACTATTCGATGGCCGTTTGTTGTTTGCGCCAGAAGCAGCGGAACGAGAATTCGTAGGGTTGGCCTCTGCAAGTGCCTGCATCGCGAGGAAGTCGTCCAAGTGGTTCCCGAATGTCTTCTGCGATTGTAGAATCTTACGAACATTAGGTGTGTGTTTTCCTTGCGCTGCCTGAAGTCAATTCCTTTCCTTTCGCATAATGCTGAGGTCGCGCGCATACTTCTTCCGCTCTTGACTGGCAACGGTATTGTGTTATCCTTTCCACCATCTTTATCTAAAGCCTCGGCTTCTTTTCGAATTTTATTATCTTGTCGAGCCGTCAAGTCACTATATGTAAGACCAGGAACATTCCTCGCGCGCTTCCTGTTGGTTGGCGCTGTCGGGCGACTGATTGTATTGTCGGGGACATAAGCCCAGCCTGGCGCCGAGGTTGTCTTTGCGCTGGCGAGCTCGATGACCCCGAAATTGTTCATCGTCGTTTATAATTCAGGATTCTGAGAAGAAGAAAAAGAAGAATATGACCAAGGGAGAGTATCAAGGACCTGCATAGAAAATCCACACTATACCGCTGGTCTTGTGACGTAGCCAATCACGAGCCAGAAAGCTCGAAAAGCACACTCCAATTCCCGCCGAGCTCAGAATATTCCGAGCACCCGGCTCCGGTTGTAGCTCTGTCGTAACTGTACCTCTGACGTCCATCGCCATCGACACCTATTGCTCCCACGAGATAAACACCGCACAATCCGACGTCCACCACTGAAGTCGCAGCAATGTCTTTCGCCCCAAGAGTCCTGTTGTCCAGCAGCCGCGCTCTGGCTACCCGATCCTTCAGCACATCTGCCCGACGGATGGCCGATTCGCCTCTTCCTGCCAGGAAACCTTTGGGGGCTTTCCGTGGAGGGTTAGTGATGGCAGAAACACTCTCTCGACGGAAATAATGTTGTTGACTTTGTTTTCAGTCTTTTCGGCTTCCTTCTCGGTAGCTTTCTCGCGGGCAGCGCCTCCTACAGCTATCTCCTCAAGGAGTACAAGATCGCCAACGACCTGTTGACCGAGGATATTTATGTGCGTAACGAATGAGATGAGGCAATTGATTAGAGAGATCCTAATCTAAGTTGCCTCCAATTTCAACCGCCTGACCACGTGCTAACACTTTTCGGCCAGACTCTACAAGCCTCCGTCACCCGTCTGAGCAACCACGTGCAGGCTCTGGAGACCAGGACGCAGGGCAAGAAATAGACGGAGAAGACGGGATAAAGACATAATTGTATAAAATAGTCGGGGCGAGGGGGGAGAATAAGCTCCGTTGGGTCTCTGGTGGACGAGTTGAAATGAGAATGGCTCCCATCGCATTTCCTATTAGTATTTGGGTTTGAGACTGCCATCAACGCGATTGAGGAGACATGTACGATCATGTGCTACGTTACGAGCATAACTGCAAGCCCAATCCATAAGATATCATGCGGTCTGTGTAAGAAGAACGTCAAGGTCACGGTGAAGTTGATACAGAGGTCAAGATAGTAGTCAAGTCATGAAATGGTCCCATTGCCACGAAAACTAAAACCTAGAGGTGCGATCAAATGTGAGCACCCAAAAGAACCCGCGCCCAAAAAATCAGATATACCCCATTTTGTGTACTATCGTTGTTGTTGACATCAATTCTTTACAGCTCATCATGGACATCCTCCTCCTCGGCATCCTTCTTCTCCTCACTGGCGGCGGGGGCAGCCTCCTCAGTGCCCTCCTCCTTGACGGGGAGCTCGGCCTTGTACTTGCCGTTCTCCTTGATGAAGTTGGCGAGGTCCTCGACGGTGCGAGAGCCCTGGTATGTGACGGGAGCGTCCTTAGCACCAGCGGCGTAGAGCTTGATGGTGGGGAAACCCTGGATCTCGTCGGGGACATCGTTGAGGGTAGCATCAACCTTGGCGATGACAACCTTGTCCTTGAACTCGGAAGCGGCGAACTGAGAAGCAAGGTCATCGTACTTGGGGGCGAGAGCCTTGCAGTGACCGCACCAAGGAGCGTAGAACTCAATCAGGACATCCTTGGTGTCATCAAGGACAATGTCGTTGTAGCTCTTGGCAACGACAACAGTGACGGGGCCCTCCTGGGTCTCAGGAATGGGCTCAGACTTGATGCTGGGCTCAATCTTGCCAGCGGCGAAGTCCCCAACGAACTTGGCGATGTTATCATGTGTGATCTCCTTCTCCTGGTCGAAGGGGAACTTCTGATTCTTGACAACCTCCTGGATGGCGAAGGAAGGGAACTTGTCAGTCTTGAGGTTCAAGTTACCAGCGTGAGCACCGAAGGCCTTGGCGTCAATGGTGGCGAAGTTGATCTTGCCCTTGAACTTCTCAGCGATGGGCTTGAGGGCATCACCAAGCTCCTTGCGCTCCTCAGGAGTCTCGGAGAAGATGTAGGCGAGAGGAATGCCAGCAGACATGTAGCTGGAGTAGGTCTCAGGGCCGACCTCACCAATGAGAGGGGTGGCAGAAGTGGTAATGAAAGAGGCAATGGCATCCTCCTCGAACTTCTCGGTGAAGGTGTTCTTGCCCTCATCGAAAGACTTGTAGACAACCAGGGCGGGGGCCTTGACACCCTCAGCCTCGGCAACAGCAGCGTCGTTGACGCCACCGAAGAGGTAGGTATCACGGAGACCCTCGGCCAGCTTGGAGAAGGTCTCGTTGGAGCTCTTATCGTCGGCGTTGAGGTAGGCGACGACGACAACCTTGTCGGCGGTCTTGAACTCCTCGAGGGTGTCCTTTGTGAGAATGGAGACAGCGGGAAGGGACTGCTTGATCATGTAGGAAGTGATACTGTATAAGTGAGTCAGTCGAAATCTCAGCTGATCATGACAGGTGTCGACTTACCCAGCAGCCTTGCGCTGGCCAGAGTAGGGAGTGACATTGTCAAGGCCACGGAAGACTTTGAGGGTGGGGTAACCCTCGACGCCCTGATCTTTGCAGAGGTCGGACTCCTCAGTGCAGTCAATCTTGGCGAGCTTGATGTTCTTCTCCTTGAGAGTTGTGGCGGCCTCCTCGTACTCGGGGGCGAGGGCCTTGCAGTGACCGCACCAGGGAGCAAAGACTGCAGAAAGAAGCTGTTAGCGGCGGATGGGGGGGGGGGGGGAAGCTTCAATGAGGTCTTACACTCAGCGAGGACGAGATTGTTGGACTTGACAAACTCCTCGAAGGTGTCCTTGGTCAGCTGGTGAACATCCGAGTCGGCAGCAGAGGCATAGGCAGCCAGAGCAGCCATGAAGCTGCAGGCGATCTTCTTGTGGTGCATGATGGGCTGTCTTTTTGATTGGGGTATCCTATAAAACACAAAGAGAAGGTTCCGCTGAACAGGACAGGGCAGGCAATATAAAGGAAGATGGAGGAAGAAGAGGAAGAGGAAGATTTGAGTTGGGAAGTGGAGGGAAGATGGAGGAGAGTTTTGTAGTTAGAACTTGAGGACAGGTAACGTACATCTACACCCACATCCACAGCCGCATGTACCGTGCTGTAGAGAAAGCTACGGGAGGGTACAATGGTTTGAGAGAGGTTGGAGCCAACTAACATCAGTCAACCCCACTCGGAGACAACTCCCGCTGAGTCTTGCGCGGGCCAAAGGTGGAGGGACGAGGGATTGCTCCGGGGGGGTCCAGCTTTCAATTGAACAAGTGTCCCTTTTGTTTGGTGGCAGTCGATGATCAAGCACAAGCCTACAGCCCATACCGCAGGAGCACTCTGCAGACGGGCTACAGGCTACCTAGACAGGTACGGCCCCTCCAAAGCGGCGGAAAGCTAGTGGGTTTGCTTACCGGGCTCTAAGCCCTTTCAGGCCGTAGCAAGGGACAGGCGCTACTTGTCATTGGGCGAAGCTGCCCTACAGGAAGCGCCAGACCCCCTCAGCTGCTGTAGGGTCTCGGGTCCCTAGGCAGGTCCACCGCCGCTGAACTGCTTATGGATCATGAATGGATCGTCAAAGAATGAAGCATTGAATGTTGGTTCAATGTAATGCAGATATTTATAATCAGGTACTAAGTTAAAGGATCGTGCGTGAAACAGGCTCGATATCTCACTATGAGAAAGTACCCTTTACTTTTCTTTGGCTTGCCATTGTTTATGTTGGACCATCACCTACACCACATTCCCTCCAAAGTGAAACTCTGATAATGACGGATCAGGGACGTGCAAAGAAAATTGCCCAATTAAGCTGCAATAAAACGGGATTTGACCCTCCGAACGGCTCGGAACCCCTGGCTAAATGAGATGGTATTTGAAGTAACGATTACAGATCAGCATCTGTTCAATGTGGCAACACCTTTGTCTCAAGCCAAAAGGCCACGTCTCTGTGACAGCCTAAGTACCCAGGTACCACCAGCCTTGCCAATGTTGAACGTGACATGGATAGAGGATTTGCTCACGTAAGTACTAGGTAAGGTAGTTAGGTAGTTAACATTAGATGAATGGCATTCCATCATCTCCTTACTGCTCGATATTCTTTTCCACGAATTACATCCAATCCAGCCTCCAACTCAAACCACATTGTTTGGCCCAAGTCTTCTTTTCCCATCTGACCAATCCCGATGGTCATAGCATTCTGAGTTCTTGGACCTCCTGATTCATGCCATTCACCTTCTGAATCCACCAATGCTTATCCAGCTGCCTCGTCAGCTAATTCTGTTTGTAGTTGAGTCAAACATCGACAAGTGCCGTGAGAAAACAAAGACGTGCGTGTCACAAGAATGAGGCGAAACATGATCCCGCTTCACTCAGCTCATCGGCCCCACCGAACGGTCAGTTCACGGCCCCACCATGATACTTCCGCCGTCACATACCGGACAATATACCACTCCCTCCGGGAGGAAGAAAACCCCCTACCTATACTGCATCAGCGTGACACGATAAATTGACCTGAAGTACTAATAAGATATACTTCCTAGGTTTACCAAAAACTTTTGATCACTTAGATAGGAGATCCTAATTTTTCTTGCCTCCGCTTACCCCCCCAACTTTATTAAGTACAGAGTTATCAGCTTCTGACTTGGCGGTGATAACCAGTCGATACACAGAGAATGCCGATATAGGTAGGTTTTCGGTTCCAAGTCAAGAACAGTTCAAAGATGTCATCAGCTTTCAAAGCCGTAATCATGTTCAATTCAATGCTATTTTTCCATTGCTTAATAGTGCTCAGTGCTTCGTGTATCATAATATGTGCCTGCTACCTTTCTACTTGCTGTGAGGCCCTCGAGGTTTAGGTGGTGCACGGTGATACTGAATCGGCCACTTGACATCAACGTTCAGCTGATGAGCAGCACTGAGAACAAAGTCGGGCTCCCTGAGGAACTGTCTTGCAGCAAGCACGAGATCAGCCTTGGGATCCTCGTTCTCCTGGACGAGTGAACGAGCAAATGGACCATCTGTGATGTAACCAACTGTTCCAATCAGAAGCTCTTTTCCGTCAGCACGGACGGCATCGCGGATCTTGCCTGCCAGGTCGGTCTGGACCGTTTGATGGACCTTGATCTTTTGTGCCTTCAAGTTGCCTCCACTGCTGATGTCAAGCACGTCAACCCCTGCGTCAGGAAGCTGTTTTGCGAGCTGAATACTGCTCTCGAGATCCCAGGATGGCTCGTCATTCCACTCCATCCACTCGGTAGCAGAGATCCGCACCCAGACGGGCATCTCCTCGGGAACAACAGCGCGAATGGCTTCAATGATCTCGAAGAGGAGACGGGCACGGTTCTCAAAGCTACCTCCGTACTGGTCCGTTCGTTCCTGGGATCATGTCAGTGGGTGAACTTTTGTCAACGAGTATCAATATTACTTACGTTGGAGAGAGGCGAAAGGAACTGGTGCAAGAGGTAACCGTGAGCCGCGTGGATCTCAATGACATCAAAGCCAGCCTTGACGGCTCTTATAGCGGAGTCCCTCCATTTCTGCACAAGATGCTTGATCTCCTCGGTCGTCAGCTCGTGAGGTGTGCCAAAGCCTTCAGCGAACGGGATAGCACTGGGGGCGACAATATCATCCGGCCAGCCGCCAACCTCTTTGGTAGCAAGTGCTTTGTTTACGGTACCGCCGATCCAAGGCGCAACTGTGCTCGCTTTTCTACCAGCCTAGAGGATACGTTAGCTTGGGAACGTTGAGGCTTCTCCTGAAATAATGAACCTACATGAGCGAGTTGGATGGCAGCTTTGGTGTTTTGGCTATGGATGAAGTCTGTGATACGCTTCAGAGGGACGATTTGACTATCCTCCCAGAGACCAGAGTCCTCAGGACTGATCCGACCCCGAGGTTCAACTGCGGTGGCCTCAACAAAGACGAGGCCAGCACCTTGAAGAGCGAACTGGCCAAGATGAACAAGATGAAAATCTGTTAGGTGACCACCCTTGGCGGAGTAAGTACACATAGGAGAAACGACAAAGCGATTCTGCTGCTCAACGCCACGAGTGCGAAGAGGCTTGAACAGCGTCGGGGCGGAATCGGTCTTGAGCGGGGTTCCGGCCGGTGGCTCTTGGGCCGGGGTGAAGTAAGGAACCCCGGGGGCTGCCTTGTTCTCCATGTTTGTGTTGCCCATGGCTGTACGTGACCTTGAGTACCTTAGTAAACTGTGCTGTCTAGGTTGACAGGGTTGTCGACGTTGTGAGTATTTATGCTGAAGTCGGGCTTGTCTAAAGCTATTGACCGGGTTGCAAAATCATGCGCCGTGTTGATACAATGCCACTGGGTTCCACGTATCCACCAAGTCAACAGAGAATGATCACGGAATATAGACTCAATCCTAGGAGCATGTATTTCTTTGTATGTAAGGAGGTGAGGCGTGGGGAAAAAATGGTATTTATATCACCAACACTAACCATCTTTCCTCTTGATCCATCGACACCTCAATGGCGATCTTGCTTCTTGCCTAGCTCTCTATCATCAAGACGGTCATAGTGTGCTCAGCTAAGCGAACGATGGCGTGCGAGCATAGATTTCTTGCTTTACTAAAGCTATTGCAAGCATTATCGCTCCATTCAACTGTGACGTCCAGGAATCGTTTCCCTCTTGGGTTTCTAGTGTCCAATTTGTGAGCAAACGCTGAATAATCAAAAACAATTAAGCCGAGCCCCTCTCCTACGCCTTTGGCTGATAACGTTATCATTCAAAGGTCAAGCATTCAACTCTCGTATGACAGACACATTTACAAAGCAGTTCCGGTTAACACATGTTGCTTCATCTCGACATTAAGAGTTCCTACAGAATGAGAGACTGCCTGAATCCAACAAATCAGGACTATTCCTATCGAATACTAAGCCTTGTCACAACAAGTAAATATCTTGATATTTGGATTCTACATCTCCTCGTCTCATTTTCAATGCAAGAGCTTGCCAGATACATATTGCAAATACTCATAATTGGTGTTTAGAGTCATCTATTCTTTCCGTCCCTCGAGATTGGCATCCATCTCTGGATATCTGCATCTTCGCTTTAAGTAAATGAAGTAGAACACACATAACATGCCGTATGGTATGGTATGGCCACGCAGCCCAAGCAAGGTCTTGACTCTGCATGTATGTTTACTCTCAATTTTTTGATTCAATGATCAAATAATGATCAGCAGCGCTACTTCGAAAACAATCTGGACAAAGTCAAATGCCTGGTGTGGCAGATGCAGGAACGGGCCTAATGACTGTCAGACCCCTGAACAAGACGCCGTCATCGAGCGTCATGGCTACAGTTGCGGCCCGGGCCGATCTCATTCAAACGACACATTACAATAGCAGGGCCGGACACAAAAGTTTATAAAAATTCTAGGATTTCTTCTTCTTTTGGTCTCTGCCGTATAAGACAGCAGACATCTTAGTCTATCGACATGCTCATGTGGTCAAAACCCATGACATGGTCTATACCTAGGCTGGCGATCTTGACCAGCACCCAAATAATCACAACCAAAACTCCCGGATATCGCTCTTCTTCAAGCTCATCGATGATATGATGACCAATTTCACTCCTCGCATAGTTCCTTCATAAGCACCTCAAGCACCTCTCCGTCGTATATCGTCCACTTATTCCTGGTTCGTAGGCTTAAAGGTCCAGCGCTGGTTCTCAGTGCCCTGGGCGAAAGGAACACCGAGTTCAAACAGTCGGAGAACGACGTCGGAAAAGTCCTTGAAGAAGGCATCGTTATCCTTGGCGTACTTCTCGACCCAAGGCTTGAACTTCTTGTCCTCGATCAGGGCAATGTCGCTAGGAAGCATCATCAGAGACTTGGTGGACTTGTCTTCGTACTGGGCAGGGCCATTCCACTTCTTCCACTGCCACTTCTCTTCGACAAGGAGGCGGAAGTAGTCGTTGGTCAGAACGGTAGGGGAGAAAGTCCAAGGACCCTCATAGCCGGATCGGTCAGTGTGGCAGCGGCCAAGAGCGTGGGCGCCGGAAAGGGCGACAATCTCCTGGTCGTTGAAGCCCATACGGTAGAAAATGTCTCGTAGATGACCAGAGCGCTTTGAGGCGTCGGGAAGACGTCCGTCGGGTGTGCAACCAGAGACATCACGATCAGAGCGACCAGGTCGGTAAGGAATGGCAGGACCCAGCATCTCCTGGATAGCGCAAACGCCAGCAAGGATCCAGAGATCAGAGTAGGTGATCCAAGGGAACTTCTCCTTGACGGGTTCGAGAAAGTTGCGGGCAGCTGCCAGGCCAGCATTGGCGCCATGGTCAGCCTCGGGGGCGAATCGCATGGTGGCACCGTTACTGCCACCAGTGCCAGTCTCCTTGTCGTAGGTACCGCTGGCGTGCCAAGCGAGACGCACGAGAACGGGGCCGTAGCTGCCGTCATCATAGTCATCCTTCTCCTCCAGGCGAGCAGCAATCTCGTTGTAAACCTTCTGATAGTCGTCCTTGGTAGGGTTGAAAACCTTGGGGGTTGCGGAAGAAGCGCCGTTGGCGTAGAAGTAGTAACCAGCACCACCAGCAACTGCGGCACCAGTCAACCATACCCAGGCGGAAGATGACTTCTGTGCGGGCTCAGAAGAATAGTATCGGCGACCCTGCTGGCGGATGACCTGTCTAGGAGCAATGGCGAAGCCGTTGCGAGTGGCGCGAGTGGCCGCGCGGGCGAACTGTCGGGTAGCGGAGGCCATCTTTAAGAGCAAACGTTAGTTACAAGTTGAAAAGACGGTGTTGTAGAGTGTGCTTTTTGTTTATTGAGACTGCCAGGGGGAGCAAGCTTTGCCTTAATACTGCAGTGCTCAAGTCTGAACGTACCTTGAGTGTGTAGGATTACAAAGTGGTGAGACGCTTGAGAAATGTGACTCCAAGGAATTGTAAAGAGAGGATGGGAGAAGAAGAAGAAGAAGAAGAAGAAGAAGAAGCAGAACGCGTCAAGACGAGAAGGTCTGTGGTATCTATTAAGAAGGGATGCGTCGGTTGAAGTGGCGGGAAGCCGAGGGTGGAACGGGGACCTGCCGTGTCAGTGCCAGAAAGTCAGTCCCGACCCTGACTGATAACCTCTGCCGGGGACACGATTCATGGGGTTGCCGAACGGGGCAAGCAGCTTCTGTCTCAAGCCCAAGCTCTTTCCATTTCCGTGCCGGAGCTTTTCGATCTTTGACATGTGTATAATCCGAGATCGGGGAGGCCATGATGGGATTGCTGCTATTCACTGAGGTATAGGTATGAGGAACTCTTCCTTCAGATATTACTGCCATCAACGTACCACGAATTGATTCCTCACATCACCCTCAACTTCCCCAGGTACTCTCGCCTCGGAGCTGTACCTGGCTTCATGAACCGGCGCGATGTCTTGAAATTGAACATCAGCAATTGGCCAATTTGATATCTCAGCCCCATTTCTTTTATCAAACCTGGCGGGGATGACGCTCTTATGGATCGGGTGGAGTCGGTGGAGATCCTTGGTAATGAAGATTCTCTCGCCTCTGACAGGTTGCTAATACTTGAGGCCTGTCGAGGGACAGCAGGGGTCATTCTTTGAAGCATTCAGTGTTATGCCCGCTTATGATTTAGAGACACTTCGACATGAGGCTCATGAGACAAAGTCGTCTAAAAACGGTTTCCATGTGTCAGGCCAAAAAAGGGAACACCCTCTCGGCTGTGAACCACGAGGCGACCAACCATCAGAGTTCAACTAGTCGGATTCGGAGAGACAAGAGAAAATTTCTGATGGATTGGGACCCTGAAAGTAACCCTCCATTACAGACTCCCAACGCCTCATCAGCTAACGAACGGAGATCATCAGTCAGCACGGCGTGGCACCCGAACCGAAACGAGGCGCCCGTCTCCCATTGCTTCAACATCAACTATGGTACAGAGAATCAATTCAGAACGTCGTTGTGGTACATACAATACCTTTCTTTTGATTGGATTGTCCCCCTGGGTGGAATCTTTGATGTCGAAAGAAGATTTGTCATGTTGCTTCTAGGTACAAGTGCAGCAACGCCCTCCACAAGCGGGTACTTATGGAATCTTTTCTCGACAACAGGGGTCTAGGTACCCCAAAGATTCCAAATCGCCTCTTGCATGTGATTTCGTCATATCAGCAAATTACAACTTATTCTGGACTATGTAGCCTTAACAGCCACCTTTAAGCTACAGTCAGATTCTCATACAACAACACATGTCTGATCACACGAATAAGTCTAATCTCCATTTGGCCCTTACTCTGCTCTCCTAGGAGTCATCTACAAACTCCTGTGTTTCCCGTTTTCCTAGATCTGCAGACTCTGTACCTCCTTAGGTAGATCAGTAGATGTGATTGTAATTTCATCGAATGGATCAACATCCCGAATCCCGGAGACAAACTCTCTCCGACAATCCTCCGGTGGAGACAGAGCATCTCTGTGAAAGTCGGCGAGTGTTGCCAATGGCTTCTTCTAATGAGAAGCTAATGCAAGTGCTCGTTACCCCACAAGATCTGGACCAGACACCAGTTCAATATTCCACTCATCAACAGCTTCATGCTCAAGGATATATATATATCTCGCCTACAGCTTATGATATGTCGTCAAGAAGAATTCTCTGCCCGTCAAATCAAGGCAACTTCCAACTTTCAAGACTCAGCAATATGCTGAATAGCCATACCTTATCCTCCAGGTTCATCCAAGCCACATCTGCTATTGTATATGCAGGGGCGCCGTTTCGTTTATAGTACAACTCGAGTGCCCCACACTTGATTAAGTCCTCCTGGATACCAGCGCCTCGAACACCTTTCACGTCCAGTTCAGTCCATCATATATTCCATCCTCAGTTGAAGTCTGCGTTGCCCTGCGCATCAGCGTCTGGTTCACCGTGAGTCTCGTAAAAGTGAGAGTACTGGGCCTCGGCCCGCTGCTTGCTGGCCTCGTCCAGCTCTCCCTTTGCAACCCCATTCTCCTTGCCGCTACCCGTAGAGAGTTTGGCTACCGACGATGGCCTTTAGATTATTAGCTAGTTTTCAATAGTATCGGAGAGCATATCGACTTACCCAAATATTTCTCTGTCGATTTGCAAGAATACCTTCATGGCATCCTTGTTGCCTCTCTCGATCAAGTATGTGAGATATACTTGGGTCAAGTCCTTCTTGACTGTTGGGGAGAGTCGACTTCGTTCTCGAAGCTCGTCGAATACTTTCTTCATGCGCTCGCTGTGTTGAGCTTCACTCTCGAGGTTCGTTGGCTGATCCAACTCAAAGTTGAACCATCGATCCCAGAATAGCCTGCTGTCGGCACACCACTGCATATTTTTCATAAAAACCCCGCGAGCCTCTTCCACCGAACCCTTGGCCTTCAAGAGCAAAAGAGCCCATTCTGCAACCAAGGCAGCTTTGGTGTACACGTCTACCGTAGCAGAATCGATCTGATCCTTAAACACCTGAATAGCAGCGTCAAGGCCATTCTGTCGTCGCTGGACATTGGCCCACGACACAATAACCTCAACACAGTCTGGTAGCCTCAGAAGAATTGCCTCATGGATATCAAGGGCAACGTCAACTCGGCCAGCACTTTCTTCGAAGTAAGCCCATTGCAGTCTGATACCTGGTCGGCTAACAGGCACAAACATTGTCGAAGCACGTGCATAGATGTTGCGAACTTCCTCTTGCTTGTCTTCCTGGCCACTCATCCACCGGGCATATCGGAACCAGAGGTCATCGTAATAGGCACATGTGACAAGACATCGTTCGTACAAAGCGACGGTTCGTGTGAAATCGCCTTCAGCTTCTTCGAAATCCAGGTATTTGCGCCAGTTGACCAAATCCTTGTGTTCCAAAGCCGTAACGTGAAAGTAGGGTCTCTTAATCTCCGATTCGTAGGTCCAGCGCTTCGATACCTCGGTTTGCGTCGCGGTGAAAATTTCGTAGTACATGGCATCGATCTTTGCACGAACATCGCGCTCAATCTCCAGCTCAGCCTTAGGACCGCCGCCATAAGCAATTGTTTCAGCTTCGACCTCCGCCCTGAAACGTGAGAGATCCTCGGCAGACACCACCTCTGTGATGGGTTGATTATGTGATAGCGATCGAAACCTCTCGTAGTAACGTGCATACTGGTGCATTGGTATGCGAATGATTCGTGCATGGATGGCGTAAATTTTGTCTTGTGCTTCCTGACGCTCTTCGTACTCAATGTACTTGTCCCAGAAAGGATGAGCAAGAAAATCGAGTCCCACGAAGGCTGATCCTCGCTCAAATAGTCTAGAGAAAAAGGTTAGCAGGTGAGCTCATTGCGGAAGGGATAACTCAGGGGAGAGGGTGGAGAGGATTAATACAGAGGGGAAGATGGTTGTGCGAGTGGGTAGCAAAACCGATATCATGTTCTACCGAGCGGGTGCGGGTGACGTGTAACGCAGGGACGACTTTGGAGTTTAGAACGAGCACGGATTGAGCATCAACAGAGCCTGGCAGGGAGCGTGAGAAAGCGTCCCGGCTAAAGGGGCTATCGCAGGCATATCTCACCATCAGATACTTTTGATAGTAGAGTGTAGAGCCCTCGCGGATATGTCGACCGAGACCACTCAGGTCAAGCGGGAATACTGCGCCAAAAGGCATGTTAAGGGAAGGGGAAGGAAACCATCCAAATGGAACTTACTCTCTGACGAGGTGTGGGTCATGGGTTGTCTCCATCTTGAAGGAGCAGTAGTCCGTCCACAAGTCGACAGAATTGGTGATGCTTGCGCATCCTCTCTCGTATACCTATAACACCTTGTCAGCCGTGTCGCAGGCAACGTCTGGAGTGTACTGACCATCTCAGCAGACTCGGGGCCGGCAATATTGAACTCCATGTCGGCATACTTCTTCCAGTACCCAAAGAGCAGAGGGAATTTAATGAGGAATCTGTCGTAGGCATCGCGGAAGGTCGCTAGTGCTTGAGGGCTTGAGTTGCGATTCAAGCCACCCTCCAATGTCTCACAAGCTTTGATGAGGTTCTCCCAGTGCTCGAAGTTATCGGGGTCAGACTCCTGTTGTTGCGTCAAACAGTCAGTGTTCTCCTCCGAGTTTAAGAAAGAAGAGAATAAAGGCGGGAGCTTACCACCTCAGCATTGTGCTTGCGCACAGTTGCGTACTCCTCATCGGAGCCGAAATGACCGAAGTCGCTCATGACGTTAGAATGTTTAGTGCTTCGTCTCCCAGAGTCGCGCAATTTATTCGATATTAGGAATTAGCAATGAATATTTGGTCTAGAGGTGCGGGCTTGAAGTTGAGAGGTTTGTAGATAGGAGATGACGCTTGAGGCTCACGTCTGTCGCGAAAGGCAGGGGCTGGTCGTTCGCGCCGCAGACAAGCTCTTTTTTTTCAGGTACTTTCTGGGTTAGTCACTGGCCAAAGCACTTCTGATGCACGTGCTCACGTCAAGACGCGCAAAATAGTCGTAAATTAGTGCTACCAGGGAATTTGATGCAAGCAGGTCTGTACTTGTCCAGCAAGTCTCCGCAATTGACATGGGTCTTGGGATCCAGTCCGGGCCAACAATTTGCCGTTCCCAGGATGACTCAGCGTCAAGAAAGCTTGCAGATATTTCTGGCGAAGCGGTGCAGGAGAAGAATTCTTCTTTTTTCCCTATCCTAAAAAGGGCTTATGATGATTCTCACATAAACATATGATAGGAAGAGAATGAACGCTCTCTTTTAGAGAGCATGATCTCAATTTCGAATCTGAAGCTCCCTTGTCATTTTGTTTCTACTGTTGCGCGGTGGTCTCCGATTCTCGACAATATCATATATAATATTGTGTCTAATGACAAGATCACACATCACGGATCTTGCGCATGTCTTGCGGGTCACCTTTTTTCTTTTGAGATACCTCGAATCTTATTGTCATCGTATGGTATTTTTTTCGACGGGCTGGGCTGTCTGTGTAGGAGTATTCTTACCTGAACATCTTTCGAATCTCAACTGGGCAACTCTTCTCTCCAAGCCAAACTACCTTAAGCACTTCGGCGGGTATATACGAAGTTTGCTGATCCGGCCAGAATTCGTGGCAAAGTCTCGCAGCCTGATATAAGCTTTCATTGCCATCCTATGTCTTGCCAGAGGTTGATGTTTTGTTTTACCATTGATAGCAAAAGTCAATCGTATTTTAGGTATCATAGACCTGCAGAGGTACTTGGTCTTAAACCCCATAAGCTGAAAGTAAATGCGCAAGGATCGCGCTCTTGACATTATTCAAGAGTTTCTCGCCCAGTGCATCATTGGCGATGGGCCTGCCTCATGATAATGATGATGCCTTATGTTCAGATGTGAATGCCAAAGCTCAAAGATCCAATGTTTAGCTATTCGTAGATGCCACTGGTGGGCCTTCGTCCACTGGCTGCCTACTACTTACCTAGGTACCTATTAGCAGTCGGGGGTCTCTCATGGTACCCCAGCTGAGAAACGTCATTTGTAGAGCGTGCAGTCCAATCCAGCGCCTCTTACATTTATCTAACGCCCAAAGCTCAAAACTTCATCCAAACATTGGCTGAACCCTACAGAGCCCAACTACGTCCGCCCGAAAGTTTCCTGTCTTTAAAATTCATCTTACACTTCCAATCAATCATGAGTCAAAAGAAATATTGAAATCATTTCGCATTCGCAAGCGTAATCCTATCGTGGACACGTTGACCTTGCATCCTCTATCCACTCCATGTTATCCTACTGAATACACGATGGAATATTCCTCAGGGGCCTACTCTTCGCAGGCTCCCTCTCCCGAAAAGTCATGCGAGCTCTACATACGCGACTATCCTCATCGATCCATCGCCATTGTTTCAACATCACACACTCTGATTCTTCGATATACTACCTCCACCAGTGAAGCCATCGCGAACGGCTCGCTTACATCCTTAGCTGCGTCTACGAGGAGCCGCGGAAACCCCGGCGAAGCTTTGGTATCGAAATGCATGGTCGAGTTCGCACCTGTGTCGAGGCATTTGCTGCAGGACTATCGCCGTCTGACACATCGACCGATATACGGGACACTAGGCTTGATCACAGTTAACAGCGATGTCTTCCTATCCGTCATTACGCATGCGACACGTGCTGCCACCTTGCGGCCTGGCGAGACTGTTGAACGTATAAACGGAGTAGCCTTCTACTGCCTGAGTAGCGCGGACTATGACGATGTTGTTCCTCTCGAATCACTTGATCCGGAGTTTTCGGATTCTGCATCGGTGCAATCTGGCCCTTATGGACAAGGCCTTGGTCGAAGAGAAGTTGCCATGGAGCACCCATGTCACGAGCTTCGCAGCCTACTAAGCAACGGAACATTTTACTACAGTACAGATTTCGATCTCACAAACCGGCTTCAAGACAGGTTCGTTGTTACCTTGACCTGTACAGCATTGGACTGACAAGAAATAGACCAATCAATTCCAACTCGTTCGAAATCGACAATTTTGACGATGGGTTTCTCTGGAACTCATTCATGATCAGTCCTCTTGTCCAGTTTCGTTCCCGTCTCATGCCTAATGAACGAGCTGCGCTTGATTCGTCACGGATACTGACATCAGCAATTCGTGGTTTCTGTAAAACCATGACAATTCCGTTAAGCTCTTCGCCACTTAAGAATTCCAAGTCAGGAATGCCTTCTTTTATGACTCTCATATCTCGACTATCCTGTCGCAGAGCTGGAACTCGCTTCAATTCACGAGGTATTGATGATGATGGGCATGTGGCAAACTTTGTTGAAACTGAGACCACTTTCTGGAGCCCGGCGGGAACCATGTTCTCCTATGCTCAAGTGCGCGGGTCAGTACCTGTCTTTTGGGAGCAAGCAGCCGATCTTATTCCAGGTCGGCAGAAGATCACAGTCACCAGATCTCCCGACGGGACACAGCCGGCCTTCAACAAACATTTTGAGGAGCTCGAGCAATCGTACGGAGCTGTCCATGTCATCAATCTTCTTAGTGAGACAAAGCCTGGCGAGGTTGAGCTCAGTACACTCTACCACAATGGTATCAAACACTGTCCATTAAGTCGTGCTGGCCCAGACGGATCTTCGGATCATGCTCTCTTGCGAGAAACCAATTACGATTTCCATGCAGAAACAAAAGGGCCAGCGGGATATGAGGCTGCGCGAGATATCCGCCGCTATATTGAGGACTCCACCGACGGTTTTGCGTACTTTCTTGCGGAGGAGACAAGCGAACCTAGATATGACCATGATGGCTCTGGACAGGCTCGTATGGTGGTTGTGCTTCAGCAGGAGGGTGTCTTCCGAACCAATTGTCTGGACTGTCTTGATCGAACCAATCTTGTGCAAACCATGATCTCACAGATGGCAGTTGAGGCCTTTCTTGGACATCGTGGTGAATTCGCTGCCTCTGATTTCTGGATGAGACATTCCAGTCTATGGGCAGACAACGGCGACTCTTTATCCAAAACGTATGCTGGGACAGGCGCGCTCAAATCATCGTTCACGCGTCATGGAAAGATGTCTCTTGCAGGGGCTGTGGCTGACGTGCGAAAGTCTGTCCAACGTATCTATCACAACAACTTCCTCGACCCCTCTCGTCAAATCACTATTGACATGCTTTTGGGTCGCCTCGTTGGGCAAGAGGCGGTCCTTCTGTTCGATCCCATCAGCGATTTTGTGTCAACAGAGCTGTCCAAAAGGAGCAGCGAGTTCACGTCATACAACAGCATCACCATATGGGTTGGCACGTTCAACCTTAATGGCCGTACCGAAGGCGTCAATGATGATCTTGGCCCCTGGTTATTCCCGGAGACCTTGGGAGATGCGCAACCGGACATCTACGTCGTTGGTTTTCAAGAAATTGTAGAGCTCAGTCCGCAACAGATCATGAACAGTGACCCGTCACGGAAGAACCTGTGGGAGCATGCCGTGAAGCGCAATCTTAACGATCGACAAAAGCGGTTGGGGGGTGAGAGGTATGTGTTGCTGCGGAGCGGGCAGCTAGTTGGAGCAGCACTCTGCATTTTTGTAAAGACGCCCAGTTTGGCCAACATTAAGAACGTGGAGGGTAGCGTGAAAAAGACTGGCATGTCTGGCATGGCTGGAAACAAGGGTGCTGTGGCGATTCGATTCGACTATGCCAACACTCATATATGTTTTGTCACGGCACATCTGGCTGCTGGCTTTTCAAACTACGATGAACGCAACCGGGATTATGCAACAATACATCACGGTTTACGCTTTCAGCGGAACCGGGGAATCGATGATCATGGTAAGTACCCTTGGTACTGTGTTCGCTGAATCCACACATACTGACAAAAACAGACGCCGTCATCTGGTTGGGCGACTTCAACTATCGCATTGGGCTCAACTCTGAAACTGCGCGTGCGTTGGTAAAGAAGCGTGACTTTGAGACGCTATACGAGAATGATCAGCTCAATCTGCAGATGGTAGCTGGATTATCGTTCCCCTTTTATTCTGAAGCTCGCATCACGTTTCCTCCGACGTACAAGTTTGACATAGGAACCGATGACTATGATACCTCGTAAGTGCACTTTCATGTATCGGTGCTTGTATTCACGAATTCTGACGAGAGTACAGTGAGAAAGCTCGCATTCCTGCGTGGACAGATCGTATTCTCAGGAAGGGTTCCAACCTCAGACAGATCTTGTATAACTCGGCACCTCTCAGATTCTCGGATCACCGACCTGTCCACGCTGCCTTCGAATGCAGGGTGAGCATCGTGGATGAGCAGCTGCGAGAAAAGATCAGTACGGAGTTGTATCAACGTCGAAAGGCCGAGGTCGGAGACGCAACAGCTCATCTTGGCACTGGCGAGGACAGCGATGATGAAGATCTTATTGGCTATGATTCTATTGAGCCAGGGCTTCCTCCCGCAAGTTCGGATCGCCAGAAGTGGTGGCTCGACAACAAGCAGCCCGCTCGTGCCGCTGTACCTGTACCCAAACCCAGAAACGGGCAAGCCGTGGGGCTCAATCCCAACCGTCCTTCAAATCCCTTTGGTCTTACTGAAGAGCCGGATTGGATCTCTATTCCAAGATCGTCGTCAAAGGCATCTCTGTCCAGCATGTCCAGTTCACCATTTGAAAAAGTCAGCTTGCCCAACGTCATGGCATCAGGGTCGAGTATTCAACCTCGAAAGCTGCCACCGCCATATGACCCATCAGCATTGCCAGCTAAGGTCGGGCGCATGAATCTCCTAGATGACCATGCTCCTATGGGCCATGTCGAGACGCCACCTCCGCCGCCACCTCCGCGACGAGGAACATCAGGAGTGGCGGCAATGGGACAGACACCACCGAGCAACGGGTTTGGTCTTAATAGGGTGCAGACTCAACCGCTACCTCCGCCTCTTCGGCCTACATCAGCAGCTTCTCATGTTTCCCAGTTCTCGCAGAACAGCAAGGGTGGGAAACCTGCGCCGCCAGTAGCGAAGAAGCCTGTACATCTGACCACAACATCGCCAAGCTCAAGCCCAGCACTGGGCCAGAGAGCCATGGAAGACGACTTTCGGCCGCCGCTGCCAACAAGGGCTCACACCGGAGGTCTTACAGGAAGTCCTCACTCACAGGGCATCGGAGCCACCTCACGGAAGCCCGTAGCACCTCCGAAGCCTGACATGAACAGAACCGGTGCAAGCCCGTCTAGCTCGATCGGAGCGGTAGGGCTGCCCGGTATGACGGGCGGAGTGCCATCTCGCCGGGCAGCACCGCCAGTACAGCCCAAGCCACAGTTACCGCAACAGAACCAAAACCAGCATCAACGGCAAGGGTCTACGGATCTACTGGGGTCTCTAGGTGAGGGTCAAGAGGTAGGAGGTTGGGAAACGCTGAAGCCGAGCACAAGGGCATAGGAAAAGTGAGTTGGTTTGCAGGTATGGGTTAGTTTAGTTCTTGGATGCGAGGCGTTGGGAAGCGTTTTGATGGGCTTGAATCACTTGGGGAGGTGTGTCTTGGGGACTTGGCTTGGGTTATGACTATGGTTACGCCTTTTGGTATAAGAGTAAAAAGTACAAACAAGACTTGGTCATTGTCGCCGAGATTCGCCAGCTGATGTTGTTATCTCTGATGGTGTTTTATGTTTCACAGCATGTGAGCCATCAACTGAATCATGTGTCACCGAACTCGTCTAACCACGAGTCGGTCGAAAAAGCCACCAGATGGGAGTAGTGGCGTGTTTCGACGGGTGATTTCGATAGATCGCTATCGCCAAGGACGCACCTAATTTAATTAACTGTGCCTCTCGTCGGGTGATGCATCAATACTATGACGGCGACTTGAATCCGAGATACCTGTAAGGCGTGTAATATAGGTAGGTAGGTTGGTAAAATTGCTACCCTGGAGGCGCAAGGTGGAGGGATTTATTGTACAGTATCAGTACCTATCTAGGCCTCATGACCAAGCCCCACAGATGGAGACCTCCAATGAGATAATTCTCGGTATCTGGCGGGCGTGAAGGGGCTGATCTGATCTGATTGTTTTGTCAGGAATACTCTGCTGACTCTTTGGGCTTAACGCTTAACCTACTGGTGTTGTTGAGTTCGGCACGAACCTTTGGTCCCCGTCACCGACACTTTCAATGCTTGGTATAGTATCCACAGTTCAGTTGATGCCCATGACTACCTACTACCTACTACCTACCTATGCAATGCATGGAGCGCTGCAGCCTCAGTAATGCTAGATACCAAGGGAGGTGCATGCAGGACATGGTAGCGCTCCATGGCTGCCGTAGGTTACCGTCCACGCTGCACTCTCTCTTCCCTGTCGTGAGCACGAGACCTTGGTTGACCTTGGACGATCTAGACCAGCGCTGATCATTTTATGTATCCATCATATCACATCCTTGCATCTACATACCTACTCGACCTTGCAAAAACCACTCTCTCATCCTTCGTCTCTTTGTCTTCTCTTCCTCCACCTCTGATGCCCTCAATCCCCAATCTCAGTCCTCGATAACCTCAAAGAACAAACAAACCCCAACCTAAGACCTCCAGCCACCTAGACTATCGTACCTAATTCATTTCTGGCCCGCTCAGAAACCCGCCCCCCCCCCCTCCTCTCTCTTCCGCCCATCGAAGCCATAGAGATCGTCCCCGGTCCGTGATTTCCTTAGCTCCAATCGCTTTTGAACCGAACCTAGGTACCTTACCTTGCTTGACCTCGCCTTGCCTCTCTTATTTCTGAACCTTGATCGCAATTTCTCCTTTTCCCTTCTCACAGAGACAACCTTCAGTCTGGGTTGTTTGCTTTTTCTTTCTTGGTCATTGGGAACATCATCACAGGCCATCGCAATCAAGCCTCATCTGTCTGGTATCGAGTGTTCGAGTCTTGGACACAACCCCCAGATCCAGATCCAGCACGCTCAGGCCCTTCGATAGTACGATTTCGTACGATCTGCACGAGTCATTGGCGTACATGGATGAAATCGCTGGACGACGCGCAAAACACAGATTGTCAATGAGCCACTGATTTTTTTTTACTTTTTGACGTCCTCATCGTCCGCTTCTCATCATCACCAACGGCAGATCATTGATTTGATGGCAAGCTTCACAATTCCGACTGGCCTCGGACTAATACCACACAATACGCATTGAGCCCCATAATCCAACATCTCCTTACGGATCCCATTACCAAACCACGACAAATTAATTAATTGCTTGCTTGCTCCTACCAACAAATCGCAAGCCATTATCGGCTTCAACAGTAACAGAACCAGCCATGGCCGATAATTCAGATCACCGAATCAAGATCAACCCCCTCATGCCTCCTGCGAAGCAAGAGCGCATTCACATCTGGCGCACCGAAGTCGCTTCAGCCCTACACCTCCCCACGGCCCCGTCACTATCATCATCACTGTCGTCTTCATCTGCCGCCACTCCAGACCCCGACCCGGATACTTCGTTTGCCACGCCTCCATCACCTGCTGGTTCCAAGTCGCGAAGCTTGTGGAAGCGCATCAGCTGGCGCTTTGGGCCCAAGAGACGCAGCGCCGCCAACATGGCTGCCGCCGCCGCCGAGCTTCCCCCAGATGGCCGCACGGCTATGTACCGCGGACTTGAGAACAGGGTGGCTCGTGGAGAGGACGCGAGGGACGAAGAAGGCGGCATTCTGGAGAGGGATAGCGAAGAAGGAAATGGCTTGAAGGAGAAGCAAGAGAGGTTGGCTCGAGCAGCCAGGTTACTCAATCGTCGCACCGAGGAGCGGTGACAGCGTCGCTAACGGACTGACGCATCAACACTGGCTACCAAGCAAGGAATGCGTCTGCCACGTCTGCTTACGAACGGCCCGGTGCCAGCAATACACACTTCTTAATAGGCAGCCGGGGCCACGTCGACATGTGTCATGATATAGCATTTATTCTTCATTAATCAATGTCCTTAACAGACAATTCCACGTACCTAGACTAGCATGCACGTGTAAACCAATCCTTCTAATCCCAGGTACGAGAGACTATCACATTCGACACTTGTTCCACCCGACATTTGACGTTATACATATGCAAAACTTCGGAAACCCCATAGCAGACGGTTCGCGAATGGAACGACGGAACACAAGCGCTGGGGAAATGCAACCGTTCAACATCAGGAAAATGTCAGTAGAGAACAAATGTCACCAGTACAGAAACTCTGAGAGGCTTCAGATCGGAAAAGCCAAGGGGCAGCTTATACTGCCACTTTTTTCCTCGGTACCCGTGAACATGAATGTATAGGGGGTTAATTTTTGGGAACAAGTCTTTGTTTAGAAACAACAGGAAACAATTCATCTCCATTGCCTCTCGTCAGGGGGGGTCACGTTTGAGAACGAACCGATAGACATGAACAGAAAACATAAAAGACATAAGACAATTGGGGGAAAAGCGTTAACATGAGAAAGCCTTCTTCGTGACGATCCATCAAGACGGGCGAAGCCCTGTCCACGTTCTTAATGACCAACAAGACGGGGATTGAGAGATACACAAATGCTAGGTGCGGAAAGTAGGCCAAAGAAAAAAAAGTGTGAAAAGGGGAGGAAACTTTGCGATTTATCTGCCAGGTAGAAAAAAAGAGAGAAAAAAAGACAAATAGCCGTCATCACTGAGTGTTGGCGGATCGAATTTTCCCCACTCCCTTCTTCCCTTCTTACTAGTCCGACGGACAAACAAGACGAAAGATTCCACGCCGTACACTCTCCCTTGCCAGAAACCAGACCCTTTGTGATTCCTCCCTCTCCATCGCCATGGGAAAAAAACAACGCACCGCGCAAAAAGAAGAAGCCTCGTACTATCATCCAGCCCGCCCAAGACAGGCCCAGCTATCCGTGTGTCCGGGGGCAGACAAGTGTAACCGGGGCAAGAATACGTCTCGGTTCCTATATGCCGAGACGCATGTGGTATCGAGGGGGATTATTGACAGATTTAGGAGGCAGCAGCAGGCGCAGGCTCCTCAGCAGGGGCGGCGGCAGGCTCAGCGGTCTTAGCAGCCTCGCCTTCCTCCTTCTTGGGGGCATCGGCAGCACCAGCGGCCTCGCCCTCAGCGCTGTCGCTAGAAGTCCAGAGGGTGAGGTTGTCTCGGAGGAGCTGCATGATCAGGGTGCTGTCGCGGTAAGACTCCTCAGAGAGGGAGTCGAGCTCGGCAATAGCATCGTCGAAGGCCTGCTTCGCGAGGTGGCAAGCACGGTCGGGGGAGTTCAAGATCTCGTAGTAGAAGACGGAGAAGTTGAGAGCGAGACCCAGACGGATAGGGTGAGTTGGAGTGAGCTCAGTCTGGGCAACATCGGTAGCGCTCTGTGGTTGGGCAAAACTTGTCAGCGAGGGGCACCAGCGGCCCGGATCTTGCGGCATGTGACGGAGGTGGGGGGTAGTTGGGTTTTAATTTAGCCTTACCTTATAAGCATCGTGGGCAGCGGTAGCAGCACCCTTGCGCTTCTCACCAGAGGCAAATTCAGCGAGGTAACGGTGGTAGTCACCCTTCCTATTCACCAGAAAGAAACACGGTCAGCTTCTCGATAACTAAATTAAAAAAATGGAGTGCAATTTTTTTTTTTCGGCGGTGGAAAAAGCACGCATGGAGCGAGATGGGTGTAGTGTTGCGTGAGCGAGCAAAAAAAGGGCGGAAAGACGAGGGGCCTCAGGCTAGAGGCGGGGAAGATAAAAACGCACATCTTGTGGTAGAAGACCTTGGACTCGCCGGTGGCGGCGTTGGGGATGAGGAAGTCGTCGAGGACATCGAGAACATCCTGGCAGACCTTCTCGAGCTCGGTCTCGATCTTGTTGCGGTAATCCTTGATGGTAGAGACGTGCTTGTCGGAGCCCTTAGATTCCTCCTTCTGCTCGATCGAGGAGATGATGCGCCACGAGGCACGTCGGGTGCCGACAACGTTCTTGTAGGCGACGCTGAGGAGGTTACGCTCGTCAACAGTGAGCTCTCCGCCCAGCTTAGCCACCTCCTTCATGTAGGTGACCATCTCATCGTAGCGCTCGGCCTGCTCGCAGAGGCGGGCCAGGAAGGTCTTGCTATAGTGAGGTAACACGTACGATGTCAGCGATACGATGTCCTTCGAAGGGGATCTGGATTCCTAGACGAGCTGGACGAGCCAAGGTATTGGCAGGGCGCCGATAGCGTCGAAGAGATCCGTGAGGGGATACTGTAGACAAACCTTTCACGCTATCACACCATGAGAGTCAGCATCAAGCATTTTGATTAGAGAGATGGGGATGAGGAGATGAGCGGGGAGGGGGATGGGATCGATTAACACCGCCTGATGGTGAGTTGAGATGGCCTCTAGAGAATCGCAAGCTACATAGCCGAGAGTTCGAGGCCATGGACGAATCGTGAGTTTCGAGGAGGAACCTCATGGTGTTGTCACCGTTTGTCCATGTTGGGCTTCGATTGAGGGGTTGTGCGGCCTTCGGCGGGACAGAAGGCCGAGAGGGAAAAAGGGTAGAGCATCTCTAGAGAATGATAGAGAAACTTGGAGGAAGAATACATACCTCGGTGGCCATTTTGGAAGATATTGGGAGTTGTTTGATAAGAAAAAAGGAAGTGGAAGTAGTCGTGACAGGGAGAAGAGAGGTTGAGTGAGAGATTGAATTTTTGAGGTTGAGAGTTGGGGGGCGCGTAGGGAGAGGGATGAGCAGAGGTAAGGTAGAGAGACCAGTGACTGGATTGGACTGAAGTGTAGTTAGGCGGGTCAGGCGTTGGGTGAGTGAGCGAGGTCAAGGCAGGTAGGTAGGTACCTGGGTACGTATTTTGCGCATTAGAATTGGACTGTGGCAGCGCCCTGTACTAATGGAATGGATGGTGGATGTGAGCCAGCCGGACAGGCAGCGGGCAGGCCCCCAGTGCGGGCAGCTCCCCCCCCCCATGGAATGGATCGTTTCTAGGGGTGTATCGCCCAAGGACAGCCTGGCCCGCCCAATCCCAGGGTCGCCTTGGGCCCGGGCTGTTGGCCTCTGGGCCTTTGACTCCCACTTCTTGGTAACTGTTTAACCCGCATATCTACATTAGTGCACCACAAACCCAGTCACCGCTCTAATAATGAATGGATCTTTTCAAGACAACCGACAGTGCCATTGACTGGAGAGAGAGGAGAAAATAGGGGAGCCGATATCATCTCCCCGTTTAGCGGAACATGTCCCCGTTGAAAAGTCCAGACGGAACCTGGTGCGCCATAGCTGCCCGCCTCATCTAAACTGTAGTGCATCCCAAATACTGAAGGTACCTTAAGGTCCGGGTAGCTTGGAGCAATCTGAGCCCAGTACCCGTAGTCTCAAATACCTACTGCGGAGCTGGGGTGCGACTGGTAAGTGAAGGGTAGTAGAAACTCAAGGAACCTGGGCTTTGTCCTGGGCTGGCCCCAGGCTGCCATGCCATCCATGCCGGATGTAAACAATGCACAGGTAGCCACGTGAGCCTAAAAAAAAAGTGACGACAGAGATGAGCCCCCTTCCATTGATTTCACCCCTCTTCCACCAAACGAAACAGTTTTCTAGGTAGCCGTTGTTTGATACATGGTGCTCATTAGCCCTGGCAGTTGACGCCAATCTCTCCTCCAGTTCATTCACACAGGCCGCCTGTGCAGACACCCCTTTTCAGGTTTGATTCCTAGGAAATGGTGCTGATATGCACGTGCTAGTGTCTCCTTTACGGCAAGCTGCTTTTCATAAGAGAAATCAATCACACAATGCTAGTTGTTGTCTCTGCATCATAATTGAATCAGCCTCATTTGGGGCTGATGAGACAACTTCTATTGGGCCCGTCCTGGTTATCTCCAGGCCCGCCACGGACGGCAGCACGCATCTCACACACGAATCATGGCTGAAAGTCTGAGATCCGAGAGGCTTTCGACCAGTGATGATCTGTTGTTGTCTGCCCATGACTGCCACTACCGCCAGAAGGCACGAGAGAGTCTCCCATTCATACGCCTCCATAGTTAGACTTACTGAGCTTACCAGCGCATGACAATTCTATTCTGCTCGATTATAGGCCGTGAGAGCTTCGCATGAGATGAACTCATTTCCTGGGATCGTCCGTTATATTAACCGCCCACTCCAGAGCCCAGCGTTTAAGAGCTTATCAAATCCAAACGCTTCCATAGTCTGGTCTTTGACCCTGGCCCTGACCCTGAGACGCCTGTTGCGATATATGTATTAAGTCAAGACCAAAACCACTATCTGAAACCCGGATCAAGATTTCTTACACAATCTCGACAACCCCTCCACAGCACTCAGACTCGTGTCCATCAAGAAACAGAGCCCTATCTATGGAGTTCGTCAGAACTGATAGATACAGTGGCACTCTTTGCTGGGCTGGCTGGGCTGCATCAAATCTCAAGATCTGCCCATCTCGCTCTGAACGGGTCAAATCCCTGCCTTGTGACTTGACACTTGATGTTTTTCATTCCGCTTGCTTCCAACCCCTCCATGTCATATCGCACGCCTCGATTTGTCCATCATCCTTGACCAGGAAATCCGCGAACCTGGATGCGGGAACTGTTTAGCTGGTTAGAGTTTGGTGATATCCTACTCGTTTCAAGATATTCCACTCTAATAAGGGCACACTGTAGCTGTCAAGTTCAAATCACTTGTAAGTCGTAGTCTTGTTCGTAACTAGCCCTGGCCGACTTCAATAGAGCTCTTCTTTTTGGAATCTGGAGCTAAATCGCTGCTCTGTCGCTCATCAAACCCCTGTTTATTAACTGAACCATTTCTCCTCTGATCCCACGGACCCATCTGCAATCATCCGAAGCCCACGTTCCACCAAAGCCGTGGAAACCGGTTTTGCCTCATACAGTACAGACAGCTCAGCAGCAGGAATGTGCTGTTCTCCTTTCTTTTCTCCTTCTTGTTATGGTGGGCATTCGAGATGATGGACTGTCTACATAGAAACAAGTCGACTAGGCTGGATAAGTATGAATTCCAGCAGCCTTCCCCGAGGTGAAATCTTTCTTTCAGGGACCTCTTTTAGCCTGGGACCCCTCTTTATTACTTGACATGACTTTGAATAATCCTGGTTCAGCTTGTTTTGGTGGAGCTTTCCGCTCGGTCTAGCCCGTGGTCAGCGGGACTGGCTGGACCAGGTCACCAGAAAACCGTAGGACTTTGAATAGCACGCTGGATATACTGGTTGGGACGGAGTAGAAAACATGGTCTCTTTCATCCATATGGTGGTTCTAGAATATGAGTCAATGAGTTTTAGACGCTTGAGACTACATTGGATTTGTTGAATACTTGATGAATTACATGACGAATTTGATTTCAAAAATGTTGAAGCTCCAGCTCTGCAAATGTGTCAATCCATTAAGTTCGTATGCATGAGATATCTTAAAGCTGGCTTTTCCATGTCATCAACGCCTGCCAACTCCAACTCAATAAGTTCAAAAATTCATAGCTCCTCCGTTTCCGGTGCTTGGTAACGTCCTCTGCCCCAATCTGCAGGGTCGCCTCCTGGTACACAGAGGCCGAGTCTCCAGAAGTAGTCCCGATGAGCAAACAGCAGTTGCCATAGCTTGAATCTAGAAGGGAATCCGTTCAACTCTGCCAATTTGTCCGAGGCTGTTAGAAGGCCCTTGACGTGGAACAAGCGGCGTATCGTCATCCATAACGAGTCGTCTGCCCCGGAGATGCATTTCGGATCGTTGTCGCCGATACACATGTAAATATCGGCTTCAGAAGGGCTGAGCTCCTGTTTGGCGATGTATATCTCCCCTGCGTGTGACTTGTAGCCCCATTCACCCAGAGGAAGCAGAGGCACGGGGTCTTCCTTGTGAGTAACCCGCCTGTATTGTCGCCCCTCGAGATCATCTTGGCCATCTAGATGGAAGACTTCATCGACGAAGTGGGCGAGCCCTTCATTCCCAACTCGGGGCTCACCAAAGGTCGTGACTATGACGTCCTGCCACCCCATAGATACCTTGAGCTCCAGTGCAGCGAGGCAAGCGACGGAACCTCCCAGGCTATGACCTACAAGCTGAACAGGATAAGAAGGATATTGGAGCCTCAGCTGTCTCAATTGTGGAAGCACGAGGCGTCGAGCATTCTTCCAGGACTGGAGGAACCCCATGTGCACCGTACAATTTGTACATTGATGCTTCGGTTCATCAGGCGGGCTTTCTCCGTCGTGGCCAGGAGATGGGTACGGCACATACTCTTGCGGCACAGTACTCAGATCGACAATCGTGTTGGCGATGCTGTAGGTACCGCGGAAGGCCACCACGATAGCAGGCTCACCGGCCATGTAAGCGTCATTGTCACCGCGTTGCCTCACACCGTGATCCACAGCGATATAGCCGCAACTGTCACTGAGCAAAGGGCCAGTGTTCCACGTATTGATGAGATCAAGATTTGGAAACTCGCTGCAGCGCGAGACACAGTCGAAGGGTTTCCTGACTCCTGTGGTGCCAATACAATAGGCAATGTCGACGAGCCGCGACAGACGCTCGAGTGTTGCAAATAAGGGAACGGATATGCCGTACGGCTTAATATAAGGACCATTACTGCTGTGCTTGAGTATTGAAAATGGATTGCTAAGGGCGAGGCATGAAGTGATGAGAACCAGCTGAAGAGTCAGTGTTCTCATCGTGTTGACGGGCCTGAGTCGCATGGTGTAACGTGGTGCTCTATGCTGATAGTTGCAAAGTCTGAACAGTTGCAAACGCGTCCATAAATGTGCTGGTCTCTTTTCAATAGTGGGAAAGATCCCTACTACTCGATCTGCGTTGTAGAATCACCTTCTAGTAACGACTCAGAAGTTCTCCGAATTGAGAGTGGACGGGATGAGGGTAAAGGAGCAATGCATCATTGAGAAAGTGTTGAGGACTGTTTGACTTTAGCCTCAACACACATAATGATGAGAGCTGGAATAGCAGGTAGATCAAATGAAGTGGTCAAGATCAGGGTTGACAGGTCTCGTGAATAATACTTCAAACTGTTGAGGTCATACGGCACATGTACTAGAATTGGCGGTACCTACCTAGGTCAACAAACGACCAATAGAAAGGGAGCGTCATTTGTTCCCTCTATTTAGAGCCAAATGAGACACTCTGAGTGGTCAATGAGAGTACACTACCCCGGATTGTAGACCCACTTTACATTCTTTCACGTTGGAGGCGGAAGTCGGCTTTTGTTCCTGAATAAACGATCTTGAAGAAATCACAAACAGAGTGCGCTGCTCATCTTTGAAGTTTTGTGCTGAATCTCTATCCATTCGTGGCACTAATGGGACACTATCGCTGCCTTTTCCTCGCCTCACTGCCATCCTCATACGGCCACTTTAGTCTTGTACAAGTGACAAGGTAGCCCGCCTGACCATCAGGCAGACCAGATTCTGCACGGCTCAAGATCACGAGATCTTCCTTATCACGGACCGGTTTCTCAGGAAGGGGGAGCCTCCCTCACGGGTTGAAGGCTAGTGAAGGCCGACTTCTGGTCTGTCGAGTTGCTCGAGCAGCCGCCAGTCCTGGCACACTTGACGTTGAGAATGATGCTACCACTGGCCTCATATGGTACAGATCTATTGGGCCGCTGTCAATGCATGTTTTCTCTTCAAGATCGAGGAGTCAAGACTTACCCATCCTGTTGTTGACAGACCTTCTCCATCATCCATAGCTTCTTGGTGTCATCAGTCCAGATGAACTCCACCGCGTCGTTGTCACACGCAAAACGATCTCTGCCTCCCAACCCCGTAATGGCCTTTGAGGAAGCGTTCTTATGGCAAGGGGTCGTCAGTTTGGTGTCCTGGTCGAAGAATACAAAGTCCAATCCACTGAGTGTCTTGCCGCTGTCTTTAGACTCTGCCTTGAAGTTCCAGATGCGGTAGGTATCGGGTAGTGTGCAGCCATTATCTTCAGCACTGGTCTCGAGAAGAGAAAGACTCTGGGGAACTGCGTAGAGATGTGCGGCCCAAGTTGCGGGCAAAGCAGAAAGAAACAAAAGTCCGAATTGCATCGTGAGAGTATTCGAGGAATGCAGTATGTGTGTTTGGTACGAAGTGAGAGGTTGTATACCTAGATAGCAAAGGTATGTTAATTCTTGAAGTTTGATGTTGCCAAACAGCAGATTTTCAACTCAAGACATGACTAGCGAAGCAGGTAGTTTATAAGTCCATCAAAAGCCATATGGAGAACACGACGTCAGAGCATCAACCGCTCCGAGTGGTTTCTCCTTGCTTTACCGAACACGCGGCCTAGTAACCCATTAAATCGGGCCTGCTCTAGATTCCAGCGCTGTTGTGCAATGCAATACAATTCCACCCGCAGATCCTTCTACGTCCGCAAGGAGACATGGAGTTGAAGGGATCGGAGGCGAGGATCCAACTACCAGGCAGTGCAATTGATTGGATGTCGATCGTGTTTCATGTTTGCTGGGTCGGAGCCTCAGATGTTTATTATTATGGAATATCCATGGCCAACTCATTGTTTACGATATTATAACACAAGCAAGCGTCTGAGCGGCGTCAAGTTATTCTTAGCTACAAAGCTGTTGCTGTTGGGTAACACAAGAATAGAAACGTGATCTCTTCGTGCAAAAGCGTTGGACTGAGAAGCGATGAATTTCCAAGTTCTGCTGGCAGACTGGTTACATTTTCTGTGTTTCGCTTTAACACAAGGAAGATTGGAGGATGATCCCTTGGAGACTCGGTTGTCGATCTCAATGCACAAAGTATCGTCGTACCTTATTTGACCTCCTTTGTGGATTGGAGGCATCCAAGATCATACAGCACCTCTATGAACATGGCCTGTTGCTGGATAAGGCTGAGTGGATAGATATTCATGCTGATTCTGGGCCATATGGGATTGAGTATGAAAAGGCAAAGACTTTCTATAATGTTAACCCTAGCCCTCAAGACATGATGCCATATCCGTTTGATTTGGGCATGATCAGCATCATTGTTTCTCGTAAGAGTCAAGTCATGTTTGAAACTCACAGTTGACGGTTCATGATGCCAAGTGCTGTTCTTCATTTTTATATATCCGTGTTAGTCTAGTCTACGGATAGGTAGTCCTCTTCTAAGCTCTGATGAGCCGTCGTCTCACACATCAGATAGATCCACCCGCCATCAAATGCCACTTCCAGGTTGATGTGGGGGGTTCGCACAAAATGCAAACTCCGGTTACCCTTCAGCACGTGACCCACAGATTTGCAAATTTTGTACTAAGCTAAGCTAAAGATCCCCTCGTCTTTTCTGATCCTGCTGGAAATATTCTCGTCACCTCACGATCCAACTAACCCATCCAGCAACAATGGCCGCTGAAACCGCTCGATCTGGCCTGGCCGTCGGCCTCAACAAGGGTCACGTACGTCTTTCTGTCGCAGTCTCACCTCGTGGAGGATCTCTGCTTTGTCTTCGCCTTCGCGACGGATGAGGGCTCGACAACCACCGAACTAGCAGACGATGGACGCTGACATTTGTCGCCGATATTACAGAAAACCACTCCCCGTGTCGTCAAGCCCCGTGTTTCCCGAACCAAGGGTCACCTGAGCAAGCGCACCGCTTTCGTCCGTGAGGTCGTCAAGGAGGTTGCTGGGTAAGTCAGATAATTATTTTTGGGATCAGAGCTTGTATTGGAAGGCGATGGATGGGGGATGCTGGGCGTGGCATTTGCGCCGCGAGTTCAAGGCCTAGTCGCCAGCATATACCCTATCCACTGGAGGAGTTTTCAAATATGTGCTCGATCTTTTTGCTAACCACCATTCCTCACAGCCTTGCCCCCTACGAGCGCCGAGTCATTGAGTTGCTCCGCAACTCCAAGGACAAGCGTGCCCGTAAGCTCGCCAAGAAGAGAGTATGTCAAACCCAGATACCGCAATCACCCCACGATATAAGTACTAACTCGCATCGTAGCTCGGTACCTTCGGTCGTGCCAAGGCCAAGGTTGACGAGCTCCAGCGCGTCATCGCTGAGGCCCGCCGTACTGGTCACTAAATCAACTCGGTTTGATCTGATTTTTGGGAATCTGGCACCGAACGGGGTTCGCATGGATTGGCGTGGTCACGATTTGATCGATTAAAAAAAAATTAACGGCTTGGACGCTCCGTGGCAGGGATTTAGCTGCGGATCAACGGAATACCAACACTTTCAAGAGAGTTATGGCGTAATGATCAAGCCATGTTCCAGTCTGTCTTTCGTGATGAGTGACGCCTCTCCTTCATTTTCGAATTTACATCCGTTGAATGCAATATGTATTCATGACCTATGGATTTCGCTGTTTTGCGCTCTGAAAAAGCTACCTTAAATCAACGCCACCAATGATAGTTAATGCAAACTCCTCAACGTTTCTAAACTGCCACTATTGTCTATTTCTTGCCCAGCTTGAGCCACTTGGGTATCTTCTTGCCAGTCTTCTCTCCTGAGCTCTCGCCCTTCTCTGTTTGTGCTGGCCGAGTAACAGGTACTTCCTCTTCTTGATCATTCGAGGCGATGAGCTCAGGCACCTTGACCTGCTGGCCCTTTTGAGCAATGTTGGCCTTGAGAAATGGCTCCTTCCGCACGGCTGATGGTACAGCATCGTCCCAGACCAGGTTGATCAAAGTGCGCCCAGATAGTTTATACGCCTTGATCAATCCGTTGCTGGGACTGGGATCGTCTTTGATCACAATCTTGGTCCCAGGAAGAACAAGATGGAAAGGTTGATTGTTATGGGCCATAACATGCCGAACAGCATCGTAGAGGAACTGGCCACTGTGAGAGGGACTTACTTCCCAGTCGCTACTTGTGTTGTCCGGAAATCGAACTTTGACGAGAATAGATTTGATTGCGTTGATCCTTGCGGCCTCTGCAGCAGCCTTCTCTTCCAATTCACGATCTGATAGTAGACGCCTGTTCCTCGAATCCCCCTGAAGCCGAGCTTGATGGAGTTGCGCATGAGCGATTGTAGGTGCAAAGTCAGCGTCGTTAGCGGGAGCTAAGGCTGCAGCAGGCGTTGATCCTGAAGGGGCAAGGAAAACGTTGATGGGTGCCAGAGGATCTCCGGGCCGAGAAGAGTCAATGTCCATGTCATCCTCATCAGTAGCCTTGGGCCCTGTTTCTTGTTGGATGGGGGCTGGCTCATGTGTCTGTTCTACTTGATCATCCGTCATCTGCGAGTCCTGTGTCTCCCTTTGGGCTTGCTCTTCTGGTTTCTGTGTCCCTTGTTCTGCGGCTATCTCTACCTTTGCAGCTGGAGCTTCTGCTTTCAGGTCTTCATCTTCGGTGTCTTTGAAGAACTGGCCAATTTCTGTCATTGCATCGTAAAGTGTTTTGTCTGTCTTTCGGTAGTCCAATCGAATCAGGACACTCCCTGAGTTGTATCCCAGTTGCGATAGGGTCTTCTGGAAATCGGCAAAGGTTGCAAGCTCTCGTCCCATAATGTTGAGAACCGGTGTTTCGTAGTAAAGCTGTCCACCACCGCTCCCTGTATCACCACTCATTTGCGCGATTCCGCGGCCGGTAATATTGATGTTCCTTCCATTGCTGGCCTCTCCGCTTTCGAACTGGCGGAGAACCTTCCATATGGTGAGATCGCTGGGGAACTTTTGAATCAAACGGCCACCGGGTATTTCGCGACCCTCGGGTGGAGGAACTTGGAGGGCGACTTGGATAGCAGAAGGTGTTTTCGACTTTTGGACAAGTTCAAGTTTTCCGCCTGGTGACAGACCAGACGTTCGGAAGGGGACAGATAAATCCACTGTTTTTTGTCGGTGTCTATGCGTTAATCTCGTTAGCTACTTGCTCAGCGGAAGAGCCTAGCTCGAGCATGTGGTACCTACTTGACAAGATATTTATCACTAGAAAGGTTGAGTCTTCTGCAAGCTTCCTCCAATACATCAATAAGGTAGGTTCCAGGGTTGACTTTGATAGTAGCTCGCCGTAGGTCGGTGGCTATCACCACGACGTTGGTCGCCATTCTTCAGAAGGTGTAGGTAGGTAATAAGAAGATCAGGTGTAGGGTTGAAGCCGCACCTGTATTAGACTAACATGAATTCGTTAATAAAGGACAGGATGATCACTGGGGATGGATGTTGAGCTCGGTTGGCAGTGATGTAAGCAGCCAGTGTGTGTGAGTCGAGTGGTCAACAGCGGGGTTACGTATGGAGGTAGTACTACGTAGGGCGATCTCAGCTACCTCAGTACCTACCAAGAGACAGCTCCAGCAGGCAGCCAGCCACGGGTTGGGAGCACCTCGAATAACTCTCTGAGCTACTAGAAGCTTCTAAATGAACCTCCCAACCTCAAGCACCTGGGTTAGGTGAAAACGGAAATTTCAAACCCCCTCTCAATAAGAGCATTAAACAAATAATGACCCACGCTTAGGCAAAATCTGCTGTTTGATACTAAACCAAGGTATGCGCATTGTTCTAAACCATTGTTTACCTTTAAAGGAATGTTGTGTATTTCACCTAGAAAGTTCTCGGGAGTTTCGAGTGCTCAAACTTTTACGGCATCCCTATACGGCCATTTGAAACAAATGAAAACTTGTGTGAATTAGCTACTAGAGTCTGAAATAGCTGTTTTGTTCTAATCATTCCTCTCTTCTCCAACTGCGATTTCAAAGTCGACTATATGCTCGCTTACGTAATTCAAATAACTGAGCCTCAGCCGCCACAACTAGGTTGTACCTAGAGGTACCTAGGCTGCTCTAACACCTGGGCAGACGTGGACCTGCCTGCCCGGCCACGCCAGACCGTGTTTGCCTTGCAGCCCGCCTGTACGTACCACGGACCTTAGCAGCAACCTCATTGCACTGCACCTTCTGTAGCTCCAGCCCAGTGACGGGAGCTTCAACTGTCCAACTCGCACTCCATCCACTCCACGCCAGCTTCTCTTCTACAACCCCACGACGCGAAGATACGATACGAATTAGCGACTGCAAAGTTTACGGCTTCGCATAACGAATCACCGCCTTCCTTGTTCCCGAGTTCCTCTCGATAAGACGGCCGCTGGTTGACGTCGATTCCCCGACCTCGCATCTACCTTTCTACCTTCAAGAAGTCATTATGGTAAGTTGACCTCCGGCAAGCCAATCTCTTTTTTACACTAAGCTAACCATGCAACCCAATCAATAGTCCTCTCCTTTCTCGATAAGTTCGTCTCGGTCGCCTGCCATTATACCAGCCTTCATCCATAACTAACATCCCTCTTCCAGACGGCGGAGCCTGTGTCGCCATGGTCGGAAAGGACTGTGTCGCTATCGCATGCGATCTTCGCCTCGGTCTCCAGGCTCTTACTGTGTCCAACAATTTCCCCAAGATCTTCCAGTACGGCGACGTCTTCTTAGGTCTCACTGGCCTGGCTACCGATGTCAACACCGTGAGCGACCTCTTCCGCTACAAGGTCAACATGTATCGCCTGCGTGAGGAGCGCTCCATCGCCCCTCGAACCTTTGCCAACCTCGTTTCCTCATCTCTCTACGAGCGCCGTTTTGGACCTTACTTTGTGTCTCCTGTTGTTGCTGGTCTTGATCCTAAGACTGGCAAGCCTTTTATCTGTGGATTCGATAGTATTGGCTGTATCGACTTTGCTAAGGACTTCATTGTCTCTGGCACCGCTTCGGAGCAGCTCTTTGGCATGTGCGAGGGTCTCTGGGAGCCTGATCTGGTATGCAAATAATGACAAAGCAGCTATACATCGTCCGAGTTCGGCTGCTGCTCCGCTCAAGAGCGAAATGCTGATAGTATTACTTACAGGAACCCGATGCCCTCTTTGAGACCATCTCTCAGTCGTTGCTCAACGCTGTTGACCGTGATGCCCTTTCAGGCTGGGGTGCTCACGTTTACATTATCGAGAAGGACAAGGTCACCAAGCGATTACTAAAGGGACGACAGGACTAGAGCGGCGGTGTAATGGACAAATCTACACGAATAGAGCGGGAGGAGGAGTGGTTTATGTATCTTGTATGAATAGATACTCGGCCAATATCAACCGCTGGGTAATGAGAATGCATGTCTTCGTCTTGCTTTCAACCCTCTTCGTGTCACAGGCTTTTATACTCCAAGAGTGAATGAATTCACGATTTGATTTAGCTCTATCAATTGGCCGATATCGACATTGTCCACTCCTATGGCAATCGAATCGATTGCGAGACTCCGTCTTCAGCTTATCCTACTCGAGCAAGACCGCGAAGGCTTCGCAAGGTGCCAGTTTGGTCTCACCACTGTTTAACTCTTCAATTGTTCTTCCAGTAGAGCTGACCAGCACCTCTCGAGTCTTGCCAGGTAAAGACCACGCAACTGCATCGGTTGTGAAGTTACATACGATGAGAGCAGTCTCTCCGTTGTCGGCCGTTCGTGAGTATGCAAAGACTTTCTCGTTGGACTCGTCAACGAGTTGAAAGTTTCCATACACAAATATGTCCAGGAACTCCTTTCGTCTCTGCAGAACTTTGCGATAGCAGCTATACACAGAGTTGGGGTCTGAAGTCTGGGATGCAGCGTTGATTTCCTTGTAGTTATCGTTGACTCTCATCCAAGGCTTAGCATCAGCAGTGGTGAAGCCAGCGTTGGGGCTTGCATCCCATTGCATGGGAGTTCGGGCATTGTCACGAGATTTCTTCTGATACTCAACCTTGTAGGTGTTTCGAGCCTCCTCATCATCGTTTCTGTGAAGACTAAGGGAGATGTCAGTGAAATGTGTTTAGCAGCTGGATTCTCTGACTTACTCCCAATGCCGAAGGCAGTCAAGGTCCTTGTATTCTTCCAAGCCCCAGTCCTTAGGGACATTGGTCATTCCGATCTCCTGTCCTTGGTAAATAAAGGGGGTGCCCGACTGGAAACCTAGGAAGATGGCGATAAGCTTCGCACTATTAACCCGATGCTCAATGTCATCGTGGACAAAGCGACTGACAGCCCTTGGCTGGTCATGGTTTTCCAAGTAAAGGGCGTTCCAGCCTTCATTGTCGTACATGAACTTCTGCCACTTGAGAGTGGTGGATTTGAGCTCAGAAGGGTCCCATGATCTAGGTGTGAACTTGCCGCCAACACCATGATCGAGATCCATCCTGCGAGTTGATCAGTAATTTTATACATCTGACGTTGGAAACCTTGACTTACAACTCAAAGTGGAAAATCATGCTCAACTCTCCGCGGTCACCACGGACAGCCTTGATCAACTCACGCTCATCGTGCACACAGGGCATCTCACCCACGCTGAAAGCATCGTACTCTTGCAGAATAGCACCAATCTCTTTGAGAAACTCGTGGCATCGGGGACCACAAGCGTAGAATTCATGACCACGAAGTACAGTCTTATCGGAGTCAGGGAATGCCTGGTCCTTACTGACAAAGTTGATGACATCCATGCGGAAACCATCGGCGCCTCTGTCGAGCCAGAAGCGCATGACATCATGAACTTGTTTTCTGACTGCTGGGTTCTCCCAGTTAAGATCTGGCTGTTGTTTGCAGAAGAGGCAGAGATAGTATTCATCTGTGGTTTCGTCGTACTCCCAGGCACTTCCTATACATTCGTTAGCCGGGACACTCATAATGAAAAGCCTCTGCGTGCTCACCTTGGAAATGAGCGTCCCAGTTATTGGGAGGGTGTCTGTTTCCTTCGGAGTCGTACTTTGCAGGCTTCCAGATATACCAATCACGATAAGGGTTGTCCTTGGACTTTCGAGACTCCCTGAACCACTCATGCTGATCACTGGTGTGATTCATGACCAGATCGAGAACGAGCTTCATGCCTCGTTCATGGAGCTTGTCCTTGAGGACATCAACATCTGAGACATCACCATATGGAGGGTCGATTGTGTAATAGTCGCTGATATCATACCCCTAAGGTTTGTTAATATACGGTGCAATATTTCTGCTTTTTAGGAAGGGGGAAGGAAAGGTGGTGACACACCATATCAACCTGGGGGCTCTTGAAGATTGGTGAAAGCCATACGATATCGACCCCCAAGTCTTTGAGGTAATCAACTCGAGAGATGATGCCCTTCAGGTCTCCAACACCAGAGCCGGTGGAATCTTGGTAAGAAGCAGGGTACACTTGATACACCGAGCTCTCTTTCCACCAGGCTCGCAAACTTTGATCCGTGCTACCCATGATTACAGAGAGCTGGGTTGATGCTGGCTCTGGAGGGCGCTACGGTAATATAGTCTGCAGCCTGTTAGTTATATACACTCCCACATGGGCTCTCAGCACGTGAGACGGCCGCTCGTGATCAAACATCAACTCACGATGAACCAATTCAAGCCACTTTTCTTCGGCAGTACCGTGCACTTTCACGGGTGTATCGACAGGTCGTATACAGCGCAAAGATGATATGCAACAGCGCCAATCCCGTAAAGAGGCTCGAATGAAGCTGGCGTCGAACTGCAGGGTGTTATGTGCTGTCACACAGCGTCTCGTTAAGCTCTGTCGTGAGACAATTTTTACAGCGAGTTGACGAGCAGAACGACATCGGTAGTTGTTATTCTATTTAATAGCCTTCACGGAGTAATTCCCGGAGAGATTCTGCGGATCGATAGTGGTGACTGATCTGCCCCTCTCTCCAGGGTAAATTGTTCGCTGGTGAGTGAGATATTTACAGCCAACATGATACGAGATCTGCAACATCATGTTTTTGAGAAAGCTATGATGTGTTCTTATCAGGTTGGTTTGCTTGTCCGACGTGATGTGGAGCCTCATGTGGGAGATGGTTTACTGTGAGTTGAGAAGGGTTGGCAGATGAAGCTCAAGTGTAGGATATGATAGATCATGCAAGCTATCGTTCAGAGAGGAGCAGAATACCTGGATGTGGAAGATAGGACGGAAAGTATACCCAACTCACAGCTAGATAGGTAGTGGGCAGGTCAAAGAAAGGGAAAATATTCCCTACCTAGCATAATATTCAATTTCATTGTCGCCGACCAGCTTTCATACATTAGTATGTTGGTAGACTACACTACTTGTCCAGGCAACTTACCCGAGTATTCATAGGTAGTCACACTGATCTGCCATTATGCAGGAAAACAAAAAGCCACCTGTCGTCCAAACTCAAAGCGTTGTGTTAACGACAAAGCATGTAGAGGCTGAAAAGGGCCATCCCTGGACCACAGTAACATCAGCATCCGTGTAACCCGTCTTAGCTGTTTTCAATTGCAACCATTGGATGCATCGGATGCAAAAACAAGGTCCGTCTACCACTGGAGACCAGCAGGACAATGATAGTTCCCTGTACTGTTGCGGACGAGTGAGCATAGTGATCAAAGAACCGACAATACGTGCCGAATGATTGCACTGCTGCAGGATGAATGGATGCGCTATCACATGGACAAGACCTATCAACGTTACAGATCAGAGTACGCGAGTCTTCTCGTTTCACGATGTTGCTATAATTAAACTGGACTTCTCTCATCAGACCAATCACCCACACAGAGATGGATAGAATCTGTTTGAGCCATGGAACATTCCAACATTTTCCCTACCGTAGACTACTTCACTTTAGTCGCCAGGGGTCGATTCGAGCAATGGTAAATTGCTCACTGCATTCCAATTCCCAAGCCCCAAGATATGATTATACAGTGTAAGCAGGTACACATAGTAAGTTTTCGAGTTACAGCAGCCAACCCAACACTTAGGATAATGATAGTCTCTGTTACACAGAACTCAACGTTACAATGGACTCATAAAGGACCGACCATAGAGATTGTGGCACATGAAATCTGTCTACAAGGGCAAATACCGATCCCAATAAAGACACAACAGCTGATTTGCGGAATACGAAAACCGACAAGACACTATCGCAAACCCCGGTCCAACGCTCTGCTCATTGCAGAGGAGGTCTAGAGGTCTATGTATGTACCAACAAAGGAACCATCGAAAAGAGACGGGAAAAAGCAAGCGGCGTCTTCAAGACCCTGAATGGGACCGGAGCATGGGTCTCGTTTGTTCTGTACATGGTTAGTATGTCATTTGGTATGTAGCTATTGCAGCCGGGATATTGAGATTCACTCTTTGCGCACACAAAGGATATGATTTGGGCATTGTTTAATTGTGGATTATTTTGCGAGATGAGAAGATCCACGACGTGCAGGGCTTGTTTCTCTGCCAAGTCTCTGGCTAATATTGTCTTTGATTGCTGTGCAGCAGCATGTATTCAGCAAACTGGGATTTACTACGACTTACAAGACAGCTGGAGCCAGAGCCAGAGCAAGTTCAAGTGATTGATGAATTAATTATCAGATTCAAAATCTAGCGAGCGGCGAGCGTGTGGTACGTGCGATGCCATTTCCGTGCATACATATGAGATTGGATGACGCTACCTGAGGGTACCTGAGATTAAGTATTTCCGTATCCGTACAGCTATGGAGCTCTCAGTGTTGATTTGCTCTAGCAGTCCCAAAGTCTAGGGCGTATGCACATGGAATTAAACAATAGGCGCTTTGCATTTGCATTTGCTACCTGCCTAGGTACTGAACGGGTCATGGACAAACCGGCGACACAGCATCTGCCATTCGCCTGGAAATATGCAACGGGAAGGCAGATTAACTTAAACGACAAATCATCTTCCTGATAAAAGAGAATCGATCTGGGAAAAATGTTGTTTATTTAGATCTTGTACGAGCAACAACAGTATTGTCGATTGTGAGGTGGAGTTTGCTTCACCACAAACAGGGGACTCAGGTACACCTGAATCTAGGTTTGAATCGGGCGTAACAGTGAACCTTCAGTACCCTGCCCTGACCTTGCTCATCACACTTTGAGGTCCCGTCACTAGTAGCTAGGTAGGTAGGTGGCCCTCTAGAGGACAGGACCAGTGAGTGGTTTAGTGGACGGTGCGCCTGACAGAGACTGACGGCGCCACTTTTAGTTCCTATGTAGCCTGCCATAACACGCTAAGAACCAGCCTCTCTCGTCTTTCATCCCGCCCAGACACAGTGGAAAGACTCCCCGGTCGATTTTCACCCGACTCTGCCCCGGGCGGACGAAGCGCCAACGACCAAAGCAGCCAGCATTGCGGAAAGTTAGTGTCCAGGTTCCCACGGATCTTTGGCGACCACGGACTGAGTTGCATGCTATGGATACTGAATGTCCCCAAGATCTCTTTGCCTGCCCTTGGACTACACATACATATAGACACTAATAACATGGATGTCATACCAAGGTTAGTAGACGGACCCATCCATTCATCTACCTACCTACACATAGTAGGTAGTTACCTACACTGTACTGCCTACAACCTACTAACCTACTCATTCAATCACTTAGCGAGCACACTCTTTGTGACTTTGCTTGGACCTGATTGCTCTCACCCTTAAGCGTCCCTCTCTTGTCTTCTCACACTCTGGCCCGGACGTCGCCAGGAACAGGGAGCTCCAACTCAGCCTCATACGCCTACCTATTGTTTCCAGACATGACGTGAACTTACCTACCACATATTCGGTCTACTCCGTACCTTAACCTTGCATTATTGCCTTGCCTTGCCTTCCTTGCCTTGCTTTGTCTATTGCCTTCCTAGGATACCTCATCTCATCTCAATCTCTAAAATATAACGGCATACCTCACCTTTCCGCGTATGTCTCTAGCTCTACAGAGGATCTACCAATCTCACCCACCTTAGTAGCTTTGGACGTCCGTTCACCCCCGCCGCTCACAGTCACGATTTGCAAACCCGAACCCGAACCCGTCTCTCAACCCATTCTGCTGACTGGGCACCTGTGAACGAAACTGAACCGAACTGCACTGAATTGACGGGGTCTTAAGAGTCTGTTCTCTCGCTAACAAGTTTATCCACCGTGTCTGCTTATGCTTAGCTGCTCCGTGCCTGTCGTCTGTCCTGTCCTCATCCGGACCCTGCCCTACCCATATTATTCCCTATGGCCTAGGGCCCTGCCATCAACGCCATCCACGCCCCGGCGACAATGACCAGGAATGAGTCCTTCAACCGCATCGGCTCGATCACGAGCTCTAGCAGAAGCAAAACCAGAGGCAGCAGCAACAGCAGAAGAAGCAACAGCAATGATGACAGTCCGAGCACCGTCGCAAGCGCCGAGAGTAGTACATACTCTGCGGTCACTGTGAGGTCCTCGTCACCATCTCAATCCCAATCGCTCTCACCCTCGACTGCCTCCACTACTCCCGCTCCCGCTTCCGCTTCTACTATCTCCACTCCCATTCCCACTCACTCGCCTACTCCCAATCCGGCACCTAACGTTGATGCTCTAACACCAACTCCATCGTCCTCCGCTGCTGCTCCCGTTGCGACAGCTTCCCCTGCTGTTGCTGCTGCTACCACCTCTAATACCTCGACAATCTCCTCGACGCCTCGCCAGCAGCAACCAACCCTTACTCCTTCTTCTCGCCCAAGCGCTGATGGCAATGCTTCATTGAGCAACTCGTGGTGAGTTTATAGTTGTGATTATGGTTCCGATAATATGCCGTCTCCCGTCTCCCGATCCCCTGCTGCCATCTCCCGCCCTGTCGCCGTTCATCTCGCCTCCCGCCATCCAGCTAAACGCTTTCCCGCATCTCACAGGTCCTCCTTCAAGGATGAGCCTCAGCTCTCACCTACTGCTACAAACTTCGCCCCTCGCGCCGGCGCCAATGCTCATCCCAAAGACCGTCGCATGAGCGACCTAACCAACTATCGACGTGAGCTCGCCGTCCTCGAAACCTCTCGAGTCCCTCAGATTCACCAGATTCCGCCCACCGGCGGCGCGAGCCCTCAAATAGCACCGTGGATGAACCAACCTGGTTCCCCTTCGACCTCTTCCAACATGCCGACCAGTTTCTTCAACGATTCGAGTGACAACCTCTCCCTCGCCTCCCAGCTATCTCCGGGTCATCAGATCAGTAACCGCCAACCACATCAGCACCAGTATCCTTCTCATCCCTCGCAACACGATGTCCCCGAGGCTTCGTATTTCGATGGCAGACGCCCATCCGCCGCCAGTATCCTCACAGCGAGCAGCCAGGGCAGTAAAACCAGTATAACCAGAGGTGGCTTTCGCAAACTTCAGGGCTTCTTTGGCGAGGAATTCCCTGGGCGCGATAGCTCGGATGGCAGCCTACCCACTTCGCTCGCGGGCAAGGACCAGCGTGGACGCTCTTATAGTCACAGCCGCCCCACACATAGAGATCGCAACTATTCCAATGCCACGGATCACACTCGCGATGCATCACCATCATCTTCCAGACCGAGAACTCCAGTCCCTGCACCAGAGGTGGTGCCTTTTCTGTACCAGGACAACAGTGTACGTACAGCACCCGCCTCTGTCTCATCGTCCTGAACCCCCGGTGAACCCCCCGGTCTGGTCAACGATCGACACATTCCTCTCCGAAATTATCCCTTGGTTTTGTTTTTAGTGCCCAATTCAATCCAGCTGCCATCTCACTCAAGTAGCATTCTCACCAGCGTGCTGGCTCACTGACATCCATCTTATAGGACATCGCTCGATATGGCGAAGCTCCCGTCCGAGACATCATGACCGGACCCGATCGAGAGCGATATGTAGGTGATGGTTCCTCACAAATCCCCCCAAAGACATCGTCATCCTCGAGGTCGGGTCATTCTATAGTTCACTTACCCGGGCACCACCGACACCATAAGAGTAATGATGATCCTCGGACACTGCGGCCGACAATGAGTAGGGACGATACAGCGATTGGCACGCAAATGTCGCGCGATCGTGGGGGCAGTAGCGCCATGTACTCGACCAAATCTAGAGGCCAAAGCCCGACACCAAGTACTAGAAGTGCAGGAATGACTTGGAGCACGAAATCCTCCCAAGTTGATGGACAAACTTCACCCGGTCATCATCATGGCAAACGCGGAATCTTTGGACGGCTTAGAAGGCATCACAAAGATAAAGACGACATTGCTAAACTTCGCGACTTACCTCAATCAACAAGATCTCTCCAACCGAAGACCTCAAAGTCTGACTTGCACCGCCCAAGCGATGTATCGACGACTACATTACCGTTCTCGGGGACCTTTGGCCCTGGGGAGACGAGCGATGTCCCTGATATGCGACCAATTCCAGGTCAACGTGGCGCAACTTTCAATAATAAGTTCCCTTTCGCCAAGAAGGGACGAACCCATCGGCCTCAAGACTATGTTGACGATGCAATTGGTCCGACAGATCGTAACGATCCTAACAACATATATCATCTCGATACCAACCTGAACGATATGGAGGGCATCCTAACGAAACCTCCTCCACTTACACCTATGGATACTAGCTTCGTTAACAATGTCGAGCCTGAGCGCCACGATTCCATCATCTCCACAGCACCTAAAGGCCGTTGGGATGCTCCTGACAGTTGGGCAGTGCGACGCAATACCGAAGATAACTCATACCATGGCCCTGAGCCAGATGAGATTGGTAGCCCCCCTCGCCCAGAAGAGAAAGCATCGCCATACTGTATTCGTATCTTTCGCTCAGATGGTACATTCTCTACACATTCGATGCCTCTGGACTCGAATGTCACAGATGTCATCTCACAGGTCATTAAGAAGACTTATGTGGTTGACGGTTTGGAGAACTATCATATTATCATGAAGAAGCATGATCTTATCAGGGTTTTGACACCCCCTGAGCGACCCTTACTCATGCAGAAGCGACTCCTGCAGCAAGTCGGTTATGAGGAAAAGGATAGAATCGAAGATCTCGGCCGCGAAGACAACAGTTACCTTTGCAGGTTCATGTTCTTGTCTGCGAGGGAGAGCGACTTCCACGCCAAAACAACCGACATGGGCCTGGCTCGGGCTCAGAAGCTCAATTACGTGGACCTCTCTGGTCGCAACCTCGTCACTATACCTATATCCTTATACTCAAAGGCCATGGAGATCATCTCCCTTAACCTCTCGCGTAACCTCTCGCTCGACGTCCCACGAGACTTTATACAGTCCTGTAAACATCTTCGAGACATCAAGTTTAACAACAACGAAGCTAGGAAACTACCGCCCAGCCTGAGTCGAGCAAACAGATTGACCTTTCTGGATGTTGCAAACAACCGGCTGGAGCAGTTGGAGCACGCCGAGCTCAACTCTCTTACAGGGATGCTGAAGATGAATTTGGCCAACAACCGGCTTAAACATTTGCCTTCTTACTTTGGAGCATACCAGTCACTTCGCTCTCTTAATATCTCTTCTAACTTCCTCGACAAGTTCCCGACTTTCTTGTGCAATCTCCCAAGTTTGGTCGACCTGGATCTGAGTTTCAATGCCATTGCAACGATTCCTCACGAGATTGGCGGCCTGAAGAACTTAGAGAAACTGTTGATAACTAACAATAGACTGACACACGCTGTACCAGCGTCGTTCGGACAACTTGTCAGCCTACGCGAACTCGACATCAAGTACAATGGTATCTCGAGCATCGACATCATTTCGGAGCTCCCGAAGCTTGAGATTCTTTCCGCCGATCACAACTGCGTCTCTGCCTTTGTTGGACAGTTTGAGTCCCTTCGCCAACTCAAACTGAACTCGAACCCCCTCAACAAATTCGAGATTGTTGCTCCTGTTCCTACACTCAAGATATTGAACCTATCGAACGCTCAGCTAGCCAGTATCGACTCATCATTCGTCAACATGGTCAACCTCGAGCACCTGATCCTGGATAAAAATTACTTCGTTTCGTTGCCTCAAGAAATAGGTACCTTGAGTAGACTCGAGCATTTCAGTATTGCGAACAATTCCGTTGGAGAGCTACCGGCTCAAATTGGTTGCTTGACTGAACTGAGAGTGCTCAATGTCCGAGGAAACAATATCTCCAAGCTGCCCATGGAGTTATGGTGGGCAAATCGACTGGAGACTTTCAACGCTTCTTCAAATGTTCTGGAGCACTTCCCCAAACCTGCTTCCAGAGCACCACGGATACCAGGAGAGGAATCACAACCGGCGCCCCCTCCTGTCAATGGACGAGCTGCGCCACTCGGAACTCTGTCGGCCACAGCAAGCTCTGAAGAGTTGTCAGACGATCGAAGACCCAGTCAAAATTCGAGCACCCTTCTCAGTGTCGGACCCTCTCCCCTTAACGCTGGCGACCGCAAGAGCTCTGTCGTGTCTGTCTATGGGAAGGGTGGCCGTAAGACCTCAGTTGTGTCTAGATCAGCAACTCCGTCGGCCCCAACGCAAACAGTCAACACCAGAAAAGATTCCGGGATGTCATCAAGGCTTAACAACACATTTGCTGGATCACTTCGTAATCTTCACTTGGCCGACAACCGTTTGGATGACGATGTTTTTGATCAGATCACACTGCTCGCAGAGCTCCGAGTGCTCAACTTGTCTTACAACGACGAAATCAGTGACATGCCACAGAGATCGATCAAGAACTGGCCTCAACTAGTTGAGCTTTATTTATCCGGAAACGCTCTCACGACATTGCCTGCCGACGATCTAGAGGAGTCCAGTTTACTACAGGCACTTTATATCAACGGCAACAGGTTTACCAACTTGCCAGCCGATATCTCAAGGGCCAAGAACCTTGCTGTTCTCGATTGTGGCAGCAACTACCTGAAATACAACATCTCCAACGTGCCCTATGATTGGAATTGGAATCTCAATCCGAACCTCAGATACCTGAATCTGTCTGGCAACAAACGCTTGGAGATCAAGCAGACGAACACAGGCCCTCTTGGGCCTGGCGCCGTCAATCGTGAGGAGTATACAGACTTCAGCCGTCTGCTTAACTTGCGTATCCTGGGCCTGATGGATGTCACTCTCACTCAGCCCAGCATTCCTGATCAGAGTGAGGACAGACGTGTCCGTACGTCTGGATCACTCGCTGGCCACCTGCCTTATGGTATGGCCGATACTCTTGGCAAGCACGAGCACTTGTCAACGGTTGATCTCGTGGTACCAAGATTCAACTCATCAGAAACAGAGATGCTCTTAGGCTTGTTTGATGGACAAGCTTTGTCTAGTGGTGGATCTAAGATCGCTAAATACTTGCATGAAAACTTTGGACACATTTTTGCTGGCGAACTGAAGCAGTTGAAAACACGATCGAACGAAACACCGGTCGATGCACTACGACGCTCGTTCCTCCAGCTCAACAAGGATCTGGTCACTATTGCTATCCAGCAATCCGAGGAGCGGCCGTTGAAGACGCATAGGGGCTCTGGCCAGCCTGTCATACTTACCAAGGAAGACCTCAACTCAGGGGGTGTGGCAACTGTGGTTTATCTCCAAAGTACGGAACTATATGTTGCAAACGTCGGTGATGCACAGGCGATGGTGATCCAGACAGATGGTACTCATAAGATGCTGACCCGCAAGCATGATCCTGCCGAGCCCAGCGAGAGATCGCGCATTCGCGAAGCTGGTGGATGGGTGTCTCGCAACGGCAGACTGAACGATCTACTCCAGGTTTCACGCGCCTTCGGATACGTCGACTTGATGCCGGCCGTACAAGCAGCACCCTATGTCAGCAACATGACTATCCGAGAGCAAGATGACATTATCTTGATTGCGACTGGCGAACTCTGGGAGTACTTGTCACCTGGTCTGGTGACAGATATTGCGAGAGCCGAGAGACAAGATCTCATGCGAGCGGCCCAGAAGCTTCGCGACCTGGCTATCGCATACGGCGCCTCGGGCAAAATTATGGTCATGATGATTAGTGTTGCTGACTTAAAGCGACGGGTTGAGCGATCCAGACTCCATCGCGGTGCGAGTATGTCGCTTTATCCATCTGGCATCCCTGATGACGCCCAGGTTCTCAATACCAGGAGGGGCCGAAGGACCAAGGGCGACGTTCTCGATTCATCCCTAAACCGACTCGAGGCAGAGATCCCAGCGCCTACGGGTAACGTGTCGATTGTCTTCACCGATATCAAGAACTCGACAACACTCTGGGAGATGTACCCCAGTGCAATGAGATCAGCCATCAAACTCCACAACGAGGTCATGCGTCGACAGCTGAGACGAATTGGTGGCTACGAAGTCAAGACTGAAGGTGACGCTTTCATGGTCTCCTTCCCGACAGCCACGTCCGCACTGTTATGGACGTTTGCCGTTCAGATGCAGCTCCTCGATGTGAACTGGCCATCAGAAGTCTTGAACTCAGTGTCTTGCCAGCCTGTTTATGACAAGGACAACAGTCTCATCTTCAAAGGACTGTCGGTGCGAATGGGTATTCACTTTGGAGACTGTGTGAGTGAGACGGATCCAGTTACGCGACGTATGGATTATTTCGGACCCATGGTGAACAAGGCGGCTCGAATCTCCGCGGTCGCAGACGGTGGACAGATCACGGTCTCGACCGACTTCATCTCGGAGATACAGCGGTGCCTGGAGAATTATCAGGATACAGATCGCGGGAACGCTTCAGGCTCCGAGGATACCTTTGACGATGAGACATATGCTAGTGCCATTCGAAAGGATTTGAGATCCCTCACCTCTCAAGGCTTTGAGGTTAAGGAGATGGGCGAGAAGAAGCTGAAGGGTCTGGAAAACCCTGAGGTTGTGTACTCGCTCTACCCTCATGCATTGGCTGGACGTATCGAATTCCACCTGCAGCATGAGAGGAAGGAAGAAGGGGGAGGTGGTGGTGATAAGCCAGCTGTCCTGGCACCCGGAGCAGAGCTCAGTATCGACCCAGATGCAATTTGGACTCTTTGGAGAATCAGCTTGCGACTTGAGATGCTTTGCAGCTCGCTGGAAGGCAACGAGGCCCCAGGGCTACAACCACCAGAGACAGAACTGCTCGAGCGCATCAAGCAGCGTGGAGGAGAGGTCACAGATCGCTTCTTGTTGAACTTTTTGGAGCACCAAGTGAGCAGGATAGAGGTGAGTTTGAGCTGACCTACACACGAGTGGAACCTTACTGACAACGTTAGACCTGTATATCGACACTGGCGATGCGCCACCTTGCTACTGGTGGTGGCCCTATTAAGGAACTAGAAGATCTCCAGGGCCCAATGGCTGCAATCTTGGATATGTTCATGGCGCAGAGAAAGGAACTTGAACGATACAGAAGGAAATATGGTGCGCTGCCAAGCCCCTCCAGTAGTGAAGATGAAGATGACGACGACGACGACGACGACGATCCTGACGCAGAGGAAGGGAGCGACACAGAGCAAGAGTTGTGATTGGGTTCAGACGATTGGTTTATTTGAACGTTACCCGAGCACTTATATATGCTATAATCACCCACGCGACACGAGGAACACGACAAGGGGAGGGTAAACAGAACGTTTTTTGCTTGCACGATTTACTTTTGGATGGGAAACTTTGTCTTTTTGAGTAGGTGCTGGGTTTGCTCTCTATATTCCAGACGCTTCGGTGCGAGGTGCTCATGTGTTTGCGGTTGGGTAGGGTAGGGTCGGGCTGGGGTTGGAAAAGATATTGGGTACGAAGATGGCAGGGCAGGGCAAGGCAGAACGTGGCGTTGGGCTATGGAGAAAGCAAGGAAATATTGATACTTGGCTGCTTTGTCTGCCGGGAGGCTCACATACTATACATTGTTGCGCCCAGTGTAAATTGGGATGATGGGTTCTTGTCTTTTCAGGGGTTATGGATGGCATCGAGGAGTCCACGCAGGCACGTATGCATTGTTTATACGATATGATAGGGCATTGCAAAATCAGACGATGTAGTATCACAAGGCATGACCTCGTGCGCACACTCATACTGACTGATTATTGAACTGTGATGGAAGCGGACACTGACCTTGTGTCGTCTTGACGATCTGACTAACTGACACGCCTCAAGATCCGGATTCGGGGTGACATTCGAGGTCCAACCCACCAACCACCTGTATAGCCCCTGACCAGATTTCTGACAGCAGCAACATTGGCGCCCAGTCCAAGTATTTTCTCACCACCGATAGTTCCCTCCTCACTCTCATCTCCTGCAGCAGGAGAGCCAGGCTTGAGAATCTCAACACCGTCGTAACCCGCAACAACTCCTATAACCTGCCAGCCACCCAACACCTTGCGTGGGTTCTCTGCGAGAGCATAGTCGAAGCGCTCCCAGAAACGCGGCCAATAAAGTTGGTCTCCCTTTTCGGTCTTGTCGAAGACTAGAACAGGTGCCGTAGAATCAGGGTTGGGGCTGATGGGGAAAGCGATGGGACAACCAGATGGATTCTGCCCAAACAAGGTCAGCCCCGTCATACAACTCAAGACGTCGGCGTGGACGTCGATGACAGGAGTAGGGTCATCACGGGTGATGTAAGAGAGTTGCTGAAGTGCGTCACCGCCTGGATAGTTAAGTGAAGAGAATAGGAGCATGACAGTGCTGCCTGCGAAGCTGACGAGGACCGACAAGGCGATGGCGGCAGACACACCACGGTAGATAATGGATTTAGAGGCGCGAGAGGAGACAAAATTGGCGCCGAGAGCTGCAGCGGCAGTCAGAGACGGCACCACATAGAAAATGAAACGAGCCTCTTTATGAGGCTGAGCAGAATAAATGGCCACAAAGAGCAAGTTGGGGATCAACAATGTCTGGGTAGTCCGTGATGTGCCAGGCTGGAGTAGCGCATACACTGCCAACGCTGGTACGAAGGGGTTAAGCAATAGCTTGGGAAGCGCTGAGGTGAAATAGTAATGCCATGGAGAAACGCCCCATTCTGACGAAGATCCAAGAATAGCGTTGAAGTAGAAACCCCATAACTCGGGCCATAGGGGCTTCTGCCAGAAATACGAGTCAATGGGCACTGAAATAAGCAGCGAAGAGATGAATGAGCCGAGGAAAGTGAGAATCAAGGGGCACAGACCGATACGACCCGTGAAAAGGAGGTAGAGTCCCGTAGTGCTGAGAAGAACAGCGACTTCAGAGCGGAAGATGGCTGCCGCAATGACCAAGAGGGCGATGGCTTGTTTCTGACGAGCAGCAGACAGATGAGGTGAAGGTTGGGGAAGTAGGAATGCCGAAGCGAGGGTAGCTAGTCACAGTGAGCTGAAGGTTCTAGCATCGATGGTGTATGAGATGACTTACTGAGACAGAATGCGTACATGTTTGGCAACGTCCGGGAAACATAGTAGTTGATATGGAACTGACTCGCCATAAACACCACCCACCAAGCTGAGACACCTGATCCATAAGCTCTCTTGAGAGAAGACTTGAAGGTCAAGAGCGCAGCAACATTAGCCGCACCAAGGATTCCTCGAACTACAAGCTGTGCATGGTGAAAGCCAACAAGAGCGACGATGGGCTGCCCAAGTCCTGCGAGGAGCACAGCACCGAGAAAAGTCCGGGGTACGGCGCCGGGAAAGGTGAAGTGATCGTAAGTATGGGAGAGGCGTTCATATACATCCTGGGTGGGTGTTCCGTAGATGAGTATGTCGTGGGCTGCTTGTATATTGAAAGACTCTTCCACTTTTGTATAGGGCGACACAAGTAGATGAGCGAGTGGGATGGTGATGAGAAGACACGTTAGGAAGATATCTGGGAATGTTCAGTATACCTCACTTTTACAGCGCAACAGGAAACGATGTACCTGAAGTCTTCATCTTGGCTGATGTAGAGCTTTTACTCTAAGTACTACGAGAGCTACTGTAGATACCTCGGAGCTTGGTCGTATTGGTTTTCAAGCAAAAGGCGGAAAGATCTGCAAGATGAGAGGCGCCGCCAGATCAAGAAAGTCTCTCCATATCAAAGTAACCGCTATAAAAAGATATATAATAATTTAGGAGAATTCTTTTGTTCAACATGAGTGACTGAATGAATGGGTTGCCCATGAGCTTATTACCTCTTTAGGGGTCCTCGGATCGGTCTAACAAATCACCCGCCACAGAAAGAACACTCCCAGTCGTCACCCCTAGCCCCATTCCCCAGCAGGACCTAGGTACCTACCTGAAGGTAAGTAGGTACTTTAGTAGGTTGCATCGACCGTTCAAGCCACCAAAGCAAAAGGTACGTACCTCGAACTGCATGGAAGTCCTACATGAGATGGGATAGGTTAGTAGTTACACATCATCGCTAACTACTACCTCAGCTGCAACCAAGACCACCATTCTCAGCCCGTTTTGACCTTCAGTGCCGTCGCCCAAAATGTGGTTCTTTGGCAGTTTCCTTTACGGTAACAATACTTCTGCTCTCCTTATTCAGAGCCCATCAGCTAACATAGATCCCAGTTTGTATTCTACTCATCAACGCCGTCGCTGTCCTCTCCGAAGATCGTTTTCTCGCGCGCAGTACGAAACCCTCCCTCCCTGGCTCGAGCGAGCCTGTATAGCCCCGCGAACCTCATATCTGACCTGACCTCCTAGTCAATCTCTCTCCCGCTTCTTACGACCCTGCGTTCGGCGCTGGCCCAGATGCCAGCGTCAAAGCCAAGATCATCAACCTCATCGCGAGTGTCCGAACCATCATGAGGAGTACGTTCAACGCCCAAACCCACAACCGCGTAAACATAACGAGCTACTACTGCGCCTTTTGCAATGCGAGGAACTAATGTAGCAACAGTGCCACTGATCTTTGTCAATTCCGTTATCATCCTTTATGAGCTCATACTTGGTTGATTAGCGCTATGCCACCCACATACAAAGCGCAGCTGTAAAAAGAGGACACGGTAGACTTTTCTAGGCATCAATGGAGTCCGGCTAATCTTGGAACTGGAGTTTTTGTTGTTGATACGAATCACGGGAGGCCATGCGTGGGAGTACTACTCTTTGATATGAATACGATATGGAACGAGGCAGGACGAGATGCGGAACCCTCTCCATGATATAGTAGTGAAGGTAATCTTATTGCATACGTGTGATGCTAAACTCGACATGTGCATATTGTCTCGGACGTCATCTCCTCAGTTCGCTCATAGGCGTCTTATCTTGTTCGAAATATACCCAAATAGCTAAATGCATCAAGGCCTGTCCAAGCCTACGGAGGCTTCCGAACAGGACCTCCAAACACCTATGTATAATACAACTGCCACGCTATGGGTGGTCTTGTTCAGGCCTCGATCAACGTTTATCGACCAAGCAAGCCCATTCGAGCAGTAATAACCAAGTTTGCTTTCTGCTCCATGCACCCGTGTTCCATCTTCTACTTGATACCTTCTGTAATTAGGCCTTCTTGCCTTCACATAATGCAAGCTGTGGCAAACCTGTTTTTCCTGAGACTAAGGACAACAAAATGCCAGAGACCCGAATCCTGAATGCTTTTGAGGACCACCGTCGCCCTATTATGCTCTTGTCTCATGCAGTGAGTGCTTCATTCAAAGCGCATGGGTATCCTGCCATCCACCAACACGCCCCCTGACCACAAAGATGCAATACATTTCAAGGTTCCTCTTTCCGTATGTAGACGTGATAGGTACGTTCATGTTGGAGTTACGAAAGTAAATTCGTGCTCTTTTTACGTCCCAAGCTGAAGCTGAGGCGATCCTTGAGCTTGTCGTGTTTATCGCCTGCATCGCCGTTAGGCGTATCAGGCGTTTGCCCTGCCGATTTGTCTTTGTGGAAAAGTGAGAAACTTCTCCTTGACATCGACTTGCTACCACGTTTGGTTCGGTCGAGAATTCCATTGCTCTGAGGTGTTCCGTTTTCTTTCTTTCTTGCTTCCTCTTCTTGTGCTGCAGACTTCTTGCTGGCTTCCAACACTTTCGCTAGTTCATCGTTCTCATTTCGTCGTGCCTGTATCGCTTTGTAATTGTCTTCTCTTCGTTTCTTCTCGTCAACCTTGGCCTGTTTCTCTCGCTCCTTCTCCGCAAGTTTCTCGGCCTTCTCAGCAGCTTCACGCTCCTTTTTCTCTCGTTTCTTGTCCTCTTTCGATTTGGCTTCTTCTTTCTGCGTAGTGACACGAGTCAGGCCATTTGTTGCAGCTGCAGCGGCTGCTGGGGGCGCAGGATCCGGTTGGGGAGCTGAAGGCATGACCGGTGCCGTACTGGCATGGGCAAGATTTGCCATCGACTCGTGATGTGTCAGGGGCGACATGGGCTGCGTTGCTTGCCGTCTCAGAGGCGCCGTATCTAATTTGTCCCCGTTCTCCTGAGCCAGATTGGCTGCTTCGCTAGCGAGTTTTACCTCCTCCATACCCTCTTTTTCTTGCTCCTCTCGCACTTTCTCGAATGTGGTTTCCTGGTAGAACAAAACGTACGCGGTTGCCATCCCTGGCTTGTCACCGAAGAAGTTGCGGACAAAATTCTTGTCCACCGGTTCAACCATCTCGTCGTCAAACAGGATCCACCCCCTGCCCGGAACCTTGATGATAGACACGTAGTGACCATGGTAGGCATTACCACCAATGTGGACCACTACTGCATATAGTTCGTAGAGTCGATCCGGGTCTTCGGCATTATCTGTCGTGTTGAACATGCGCAAGTGGTAGGGATAGACGACCCTATGGAAGAGCTTTTGCAAACGACTGTAATCTTCGGTATACTTGAACCGCTTCAAGTGGAGCGTTAAGATTTTGGGTAACCGCTTTACCTTCATTCGCTTCTCGGCCTCCTGAAGGCCACCACAATGGTCGCAATGGAACTTGTTTCTCTCACAGAGCATCTCCTCAGCTGAAAACTTTCTTAAGCAAGATGTCACTGACGAATGCTCTTCCAAGTCAATGGACAAATCAAGAAATGTCTCATCGCGCTGAGAAGCAGTCTCGCAAGTCAAGCACTTGGTTTCTGATGTGAGAACGCCTTCAAAAATGTCATGGACCCATCCCGTTGCTGGGGAACTTGACCCAGCTACGTGATTTACCATGGCAGATCCAAGAGCGTGTCCCACTGAAGTTGCCAGGCCATCAATGCCGTCAGCTGGCGCCTGCAACTGCATCTGGCGAGCTGTGCTCTCAACGCTGTTGATGACATCATTCAACACCAAGCCGTAGAACTCATGAGCGTCCTGGTGCATTGAGTTTCGAAACATTTCATTGTCGCGCTTGAATATCTCGAGGAATCGTTGTGGACTGAGGACTCCTGTGTGGGTGTTGCTTTCCAGCAAGGCCAGAAAAATGTCCTTAAGTCCAGTAAATGTGCATTCATTCATACCATAAGAAGTGGCATTCTCTCGTGCCAATTCCAGGATGGGCCCTTTGATCATCGCTTGTTTCTTCTTGTATTCGGGTGTATCAGGTTTGTCTTCAGGTCGAACGCCAACCTGCCCAGGCAACTGTTGATTCATGGCCTGTCGTTGCTTGATTACTTGGGATGTACTAAGGCCCTTTTGTTTCGGCAAGGTCTCGACAGGGTCAGTGGGTGGAGGTCTGATAGTGATGGGAACCCTTGGCCGGCTGCCGTTTGTCTCCGAGGGCATAATCGGGGGGTAATTGACAACATTGTTCCTGAAGGATTCGGAATAAAACAGAGCCTGAACGATCGAGTTGCAGTAGCTACACAAAAAGTCAGCATCGTAATTTGGCTGTATGATGCCTCACCCAATTCATACCATGTGTTCCCAAACTGTTTTCACGTTAGCCTAGTTCTTGCGATGGTAAAGTATCGACGATGATGAAAATAACAACAACCCGGGCGGGAGTAGGTAAGGTTCGACGTACATTCTCGAGGCCGAAAAAGCGATCGGCGCCATCGTCTCGAAGGGGAGCTGCATTCTGGAGCATCTTCTCGAGCGGCGTGAGGTCGAGCACGGGCTCTTCCTTCTTCTTTGCGACAACATCTTGCTTATTGGGTGTAGTGGTCGTGGCCTATGAACCGAAAGCGAGAGGGATTTTGTCAGTCATCAGAAGTAATCTTGGCGCAACTTAGAGTGAGCGAGAGATGGGGTTGGGATAGCCCAGGGCAGAAATGGAACAAGGAGCGAGTCCAAGACATACAGTGCCAGAACCCTTTATTTTGTTGAAAAAGCCGGCCATGGCGATGTTGTGATCTCTCCAGTTGAGGCAAGTAATTCAGTCGGAAAGCCGTGGATGGGTGAGCCGATCGAGGGACGTTATCAAGGCCGACCCGCACGCAACAGCTGCGCAGCAGCAGCACTCAGCGAAGACGATCGCAATTGAGACAAGGGACCATTCGCGAATGGCTTCGTATCTTCTGAAATGGCCAAAGAGTCGCGCAGGACGGGAAAAGTTGAGAAATTGCAAGCCAAGTCGGTTTTAGAGTTGCCGAGTTGTGAGCGAGGATGGATTATGGTGGTGGTGTTGGCTGCTGGGCGTCCTGGGGAAAGCGAGGCGCGGGTATGTGGCGTGGATGCGATAGCGCCGGAGTGAACTACTTGCGGTGATCTAAAAGCCGAACCGGAGACAAGAGACAATCGATGGTCTTGGCTAGAGAGAATCAGATATATAGGTCGTTACCAAGCGAATTCAAAGACACTTGGAGACGGGTGCAAACGAGAGGTGTCAAGTTACTGAAACTGCAAGAGAGAAAAGGCAGGCAAGACAGCTACCAACAGCAGAAAGACTGACTGACTACCTTACCTACCAACTTTAGGTAGAACCACAGGCGCAGTCGAGGCAGGTAGGGATGAAGGGTGGCGGGAGGATGTCCTAGTACAGTACTATGTAGAGGTCGAGTCCGGGGGAAGTAATAGTGGAGGAGGAGTGACCTGGACCCAGGTCAGGTTCAAGAAGGAGAAGGATGGATCAGTGACCTCGTGGTTGGATGGTGCCGTGCCCCAACATGGTAGGTGCTGTAAGCTTGTAAGGTCCTACCTACTACTTACCTGTGATGTTTTAACTGCTAATGTGTCTCTTTGTAGAATTTCACTTTTCAACGGCGCTGGATCATGTATTACATGGACAGTACGTAACGGTCTCCTGGGCAGAAGAAGTCATGATGAGATTAGAGCCTAAATAAGCCGACTATCGGTACGTACAAAACCCGTTGACACAGCCTACCCGGATGTTTCCTCTTTGGCGCACAATTTTTCGACAATGCTTGAATTGAGTGATCGATACCTCCAGCAACCTTCTGCAGCCGGAAGTGCTGCCGTCTCGATTCTCCTCTCCTGCATCGAGCTACGAAAAGGGCCCAGCTCGCGCAAACCCCAGTTTGCCTAGACCACCGGAGCCCCCAAATGACCCCCTCCAACTCACTAGGCCGTCATGATGGTGTCTCGCGAGTGGGTCCCCCAGAAAATACCATCCCAAAATCAGAGCTAGAAACGGAGCGCGTTAACTCCTTGTTAGATCAGAAGGTAGAGAGACACCGCTCTCGGGATTTCAGGAGGTGCTTGTCCGAAGAGCTGATAGCCTACAGCTGCCAAGCGTTTTTGATCACATAAAATGACACATACGCTTTTGCTCTCTAAAGCGGCTAAACGACATCATTGTTGAGGAGGGTCCTGCTTGGGTCTACGTTTACTGGGGTCCAAGGTATGGCTGAAGATTAAACGTGGTGTGGACGGTTGATAGACGCCAGACAGTGGCCCCATGTCTGGGATCCATTGGCTGTTACGGTAGAGCCAAACGCTACCAGGGCTAAAAAGTAATGACATGGACGTGGAGTTTGGAACACCACTGTGAGACATCGAAATAAATGTGAGTAAGAATTGGATAAGGAATCCAAGATATGAAAAGTACCAGGACGGGCTCCTCAAAGCACAAACGGGAGTTCTAGGTACTTCATTGGGTTTGAGTCGATGGCTCTAGGTACTACCAATGGAAGTTGCGATCCAAGTTCTGGGTCTGTCTGACCCGTTGGTTTGGCTGGAGGCAGAATTCGTCAGGCAGGTAAGGTTCCATCGGAGGAGCATCGACCTTGTCTCCTACATCCCCTGCCGTCCAATCTTTCAAATCGTTAACGGCAAGACCGATGCAAATGATAGTTACCTGCTTCTAAATCAGCAAATAAACTTCTTCCACGATAACTACCTTACAGAAAGCGAAAATTCTTCATCTTCTTCCCACCTGACATCGATAGTCGACATCTAAACAGCCCACACCGGCATTGATCACCGAAAACTCACTCGCACATGTTCCCGGTACGTTCTGCACTAACAGTTTACCCCAACGGTTTTTGTGATTCGAGAACACTGTTACGATTCGAGGGGATATCATAGCACAGGTACGAAAAATGTGTTAACTGCCTTTAGCCACAACCGACGACCAGTTCTAAACTCTAGCGGGTGTATTCGAGTCTCAACATGATATCGTCAATCTAAGCACCAACTTCCATTGTTACTGTAGATGCGGTAAATAACATCAGCGCCACAACTCTTCGGCTGCAAACCCCCCGGCCAGGATAACATGCAAACCCCTGGTACCGCGAGAGATCGTTGCCCTTTCATTAGTATCACTTTTTAGACGTCCCGAAGATGAAGACTCTCCAGTTTCTGACGGGAGGCTGAAAATGGGAGAGCTTTCAGCACACTGCCACAACCGGACGCCGAGGGAGACCAGCCACCACCAAGTCAGATACGTTTCTTGGCTTCTGTGATGCTGACTGAAGTAACATTCGCCTCACTGGAATATCCTTGGCCAACCCTCCAGGTTGGACGCCATCCGATATGTCTGTCTTGTTCCTGAGGTGGGCTGGACTAGCTAGACTGCGATCTCCCCTCCAAGATGTCATGTCTGGGTGGTCTTGGATCGCTGGCGCAGCATTTCTGTTTGGTGGAAATGTTTGTCTTGTCTGTGAAGATGTCTCACCGTGAAAAGCTAAGCGCTCTTTAATTAGAGCATTGATCACAGGCGCTCCCTCCTGTCATCCTCCTTGGACAGAGCAAAAAGCGAGGCAAGACCAGATTTACTCCCTGGTCGAACCCCTGCTCCTTGGCATTGTTAATTGTCAACGAATATGGAAGCTTACTGACAAATGATTAGTTCTCTGGCTCCTCTGGATTCTACCATATTTGGTCATCTATGAGAAGAAGTTTGGCATTGAACATGGGTACTAGATACAGATTCACCGTGCCATTGATCAGGTCGCCTCTACCAGGAGTATTCCATAACTCATCGACATTGATGCTCACCAACCGAAGACAACCCCTCATTCGAAGTGTTAGTTAGACACGGATTGTGGGGTTGCCATGCGGCACATCCCCCGTACCCACCCTGCAACTGAACTGTCACCAATCACTAGATCACTCGTTCACAACCGCGGTGACGGTATCCTATCAGTTTAGTCTGCCTCCCATCCTGATCGTCGTCAGTCGGCCCGTTACTGTTGATATGCCTTCTTATGCTTTGAATAAGCACAGATGCTGTAAATAGCAAGAGGGCAAACGGTCTCCTGACTGCATCCATCCCGTTTAAGTGACATGACAGGCTATGTTGGCAGGTTGGCTAGGAAGGATCTATTGTCCCTTATTCATCTACGGATATCCGGGTTACTCACGTGCGTCGGTCCCGGAAATGTTGCTAACTGCTGACTAGCTGTCTTGGATATTCGCTCATCTCACCGCCGTTGGTTGGCTGACTGATAACCAGAACAATCAACCTTTCGGCATACCATCTATTCCGACTCCCAAGGAACTTCGTTCAAGTGGATATTCTTCTCCAGTTTAAATCAGTCGTTGAAGCCAGTGTTGCCAGTTCATTCTGACTGTGTTTGTCCCTCCATGCTTATCCAACGTTAGGTAGCAGTGAGGGAATATAGAATATCGGCGAACAATTGCTACGCCTATGGCTAGTGATGATGCCACCCAAACTGCACCTGTACGAAGGGGAGAAGTGTTCTGGAACAAGCGTCAGTTCTACTAGCTCTCTGTAGTTTCGTAACCGGCCGCGCATCGCATTGCATCAACGCACACAAACCGCGCCGTTCCCCGCGGTGCCCACCCACCTCGATCATGTACCATGACGGCATTAGACGTGCCCGTTTGGGAAAAGTCCTCGATTCGATCCACCACCAGCAACACCTATACACTCTCATATAGACAGAGCCGCTCACTACAGCTCTGATGTTGAATACAGCTAATGTCAAATAGAGTTGTCAAGAGTTGGACTTGATATGAGTGCTGATTTCATGGCACTAGTGTTGATATCCATTGTGCTAAAGTGGCTTGTCGCTCCAGTGTCTCGTTAAGTCATCAGACCTTCAACCGGAGATGTAATGCCGGTACTTACACCAGACCCTCCTTTGTCAGCTCGCTCGGGTTTTCACACAATCATCAACTAAAAATGTGAGCAGCACAGCCATCTTTCGCTATAGCATACGGATCACATAGCAGAGGACCAGGTGCTATATTATTGCCCGTAACGTAAAAGAATTCGAGCTCACGTCCCCAGGTGATTATCACTTTGCCCAGCTGCAAGCTTTAATGTATCCTCCAGATCGCCCATGCAAGAAACTAACGGGATGACATACAAATCCCTCTCACGGATCTAATTTGGCCAAGCGTGGCATGCTTCCGTCTATATGTAACATACCTACAGTGCAGCTGCTCGAAACCCAAGTCGATTCAGACAAGGATGGCTGCTGATAAGCTGCACATATGAACCCAGGGTCCAGGCAGGCCGTTCCACATGGATCCGATCATCCCGATGATAAACATCACTCAGTACGTTTCTTGGAATCCAGCACGGTCGTAGAAGTTGGTTGTTTATTGGCCTATCAACACTGTCTCTTGCTTCCAACCCACCTGAACGAACAAGAAAGGAATGCACACCACAAGGTCCCTGACAACTATGGCATAAGCGACTCGTATGCAATTTTGCAAGGGGAGCCGATATAGCCTACTCCTGCTTCTGGGTTGGAGGTGGAGCGCCGCCAGTGGTGGGAAGACCCATAAAGATCTTGAAGTAGTCCTTCACGCGTTGTTAGTAAACAAGTCCGAAGGTATACCCAGTCGCCATCGAAATTGCGCAGGAGTACTTACATAGATCATCCACTGAAGTCCGGTAAGAGTACCGATCATGACAATCCGCACTGGGAGACCATTCCATAGGCCACCGAAACCAATGTCCTTGTATATTCTGCTCATGGCTCCGCCGAAAGCCTCACCAGGTTGACGGTTGGAATTCAACTTGCTGACCATAACATCGGCAGGGTGGGAGACGATGGCGCACAAGATACCGGCCAGGTAACCACCAGTAAACGAGACACCAGTCTGTGCAGCCTTGCTATAGTCACTCTTCTGCCCAGGGAGGCGATCGTAGATCATCTCAACAATGGTTTCAAACGAAGCAAACTTCATCATTGTATAGGGAATTTGGCGACCCCATAGCGGATATAAGCCTTTGTATAGTCCAGCGACGCCTTCCTTGCCTGTGATGGCGCTGATGCCTTGGACTGTTCCGGTGTAGGGGTTAGGGATCGAGCCTTGCATACGGACCTTGACGGCTTCGAAGGGGCAGAGGGCAAGATCAGCGAGAAACTCAGCAGAGGCAGAGGCTGCAAGATAAAGACCAGTCTTGTACTTATGTGCGGCCTCAGGACCAGCCATATCAGAGTACGTTTTCTTGAAATATTCGTACCAACCATACTTGAAAGCGCCTTGGGCAGAGTAGCCAAAGAGGGTTGGACTCCAGCCCGTGAAGATACCACGAACGCCTTCAGCACGGTAGATCTTGCCCCAGGCCTGAAAGTTACTAGTGTAGAGTTTTGAGTCAACTTGTCGACGGGTTTTTACAAGATCCAAGGGAGTTACGGCAGCGTGAGTGAAACCCTGATTCTGATGAGTACAGTTTCTTTATGCTGGATATTGGTAAGCCGGGAAATATTCCTCGGCTGAACACCAAGATGGGCACTTACACAGGCCATCAGACCACCAAAGGTGCAGGCGGCATAGTACTTTCCAGAGTATAGCTCGATCTTTCCGGCCTTGGCTTGAGCTTTTGCGCTCGCCTTTTCAAATTCGGCTGTCGCCTCGGCGCTCAGCTCCTTTGCTTTGCCCTTCGCATCTTGTATGACGGAGGAGTAAGCAGGAAAGAGCTCAAGGCGAGCCTCATAAGGAGTACGGGGCTTTGCTAAGAGGGGACTGTAGACCGTTCCTTGGAGGACATCACTGGATGGGTGCAACGGGGACATTATAGCAGTCCGATGCAGGCGACGATGTTCTGCCAGTCCAGAGCTGATCAATCGATACTCTAAGCAAGAGGACCACGTAGAATGATCGCAGTGCTAGATAAGGAGGAGACAAAGAAAAGGCGCAGATACAAGTGCACGAAATACGAACTGCCCGATTGAGCCGGCCGTCGATACAATGCGATTCGGGATAAACGGTTGCTGCTGTTAAACGCACCTGATATGACCTTTCAGCTCCAGCGAGAGAGCTTAACCCACAAGCTATTACGCCGTAATAGGTATTGAGAAAAGATATCGCAGGATGGTAAGTAATATGAGAGAAGGAAATCAGGAAACGTCCAAGGAAGGTTGGTGTAGTACCTTATCTTGCGGAGTTAAGGTGGTATGCGACTTCCAATTCCGTGAATAACGGGGAGGATGACGCTCGTAGCAGGTACATTTGAGCGGGTGGTGACATCACGCTTATCACATCTACCTAGATGCGCTTTCTCATATCATATTGGACACTGGTCTTATTTCACCAATGCAGTGCCATTCATTCTCTGAATTAGTAGGTAGGTGCTGGCTCCCACCATAGCTCAACCATTTGCTTCGCCTTTGACACATACACATATATTCCACTTGTTGACTTGGATGGATCTCCTTTGAACGCTAATTATGAACTTTAGCGGGAAGATCCACGGCCTGCAGCTGGGGCTTGTTCCCGTAGCTGTGGAGATACTAGCTTGAGCTCTGTGATCATTAAATCCCGATGTGTGATTTATTTCGACACTACATATCAAACATATAGGATGATAGAATAAATGAGGCACAATTCCGGTCATATCCATCATATTCCTGTCATCTCGAATCAAGCATGTTTAATTGTCAAGCTGACAACAAACTACCTTACCTATGCCCCTAGTGTTAAAGTGAATAGTTGTAGTAACACCAGGCATAGAGTCTCTTGGCTGATAGAGGAGTGTTTGTCGATTCACCATTGAAATGACCCATGTCATGATGCTAACAAAAAAGCTCCCATTTTTTACTCTCTGCCCCACCATATTAGAGCCTTTTTGCGTGACCCCAAAAGGTGACTGACCGTACAGAATCCTGCCCCGCGATCACTTCAACTCCCCAAACTTTCAACTTGAACCAACTTGTGTGTCAATCACTACCAACCTCTTTTCTCGCACTCTTTAGAAGAGCTATTGTATATAAAAATGGCTACCGCTACCGCTACCCCTACTGCCACAACGTCGGGTGCGACACAGCCCTTTGTTACAAAATGGTCTTCTCGATATCGTGGGGTATGTACTTCTCATGACACCACTTTACGCTCCGGGCTATAGGCATATAGCTTCTATGGAGAATACTGATCCTTAGACTTATGACTGATACATCACAGGCCACTGTCGAAGACCTCGACCCTCCAGCCGCACTCTCACTCAACCCCTCCGACGCCATCTCCCTCGCCCTCATGTCCGCCTTTGAGCGCGACTACACGCATCTTACCATCGTCGATGCCGACACCCGCGCGTTGCTAGGCTACATATCCATTCCTCACCTTCAATCCCTTCTCGACTCAGGCAAGGTCAAGCCTGAAGATCAGCTCTCAGCCGCCATGACACGCTTCCAGCGCAAGGGCCGTACCTACCAGGTCATCACCATGGAGACGACCCTCGAGGAGCTTGAGAACTTCTTCCGTGGCGGCGCACCTGATGGACCGTGGAAGCAGGAATTTGCCGTTATCACGGATGAGAAGAGGAGGTTTGTCTTGGGCGTCGCGACAGTACAGGACCTCGAGGAGTTTGTGAAACGAAGACCCGAGTAAAGTGGGTTATTTTTAGCATGTGATATCAATGCCAGAGCTGGGACCCAAATACCGAGGAACAAAGGCCGCCGGAATATAGCGCAAGGAGCAAAAGAAAACAAGAATCAAGCATCATGGATGGGCGTTTGGGAAATAATGGCCTGAGTATCATGGGGGGCTACGGTAGGCTAATAACAGCCAGCCAAGCAGGAAAGCTGCTTTCAACATAGCGCGATATAAGGGATAATACACATTTGCGAACAAAAATGGTGTGTGGTGCAACTGGTGCATAGAAACTCAGTTTAGGATGACTTGGTATCGGTCTGTCAAATTATATTTGTCTCATGAGCAACTATTGCATGAGTCACTGAGCGATAAACAAGCATTGTTGCCGTCAGTCGTCTATACTAGGACAAGTAATGTTTGGGTGCAACCCCATCTCTAAGCCTGGTAGTCGTAGATGAGCTTGGCGGTGACCTTCTTGTCACCCTTGGTCACCAAGATGTGCCTCACATATCTCCTCTCGCCGTCGATCTCCTCGAAGCCCCAGATCTGATTAGCGACCCAGCCGTTGTCGACGCTTTCAGCGATGCTCTGGATGAACTTGCCATCGCCCTCGGTAAGCCAGCCAGTCTTGAGGAAGTCCTCCTCAATCTCATCAAGAGTGACGAACCTGGATCGACCCCTGACGGTGCCGAAGAGCCAGTCCGTGTGCTCGCGGTTGTTGAAGTCGAGGCAGCGGTTCTCGTGAGTGCTGCTCAGGCCAGAGGCAGACTGGGTGATGTCGATGTGGGTGAAAACGTCGGTTGAAGTGTTGGGGGGCTTGGGAGGGGCGTTGTACTGGTTGATATCAAGGGTGATGGTAGCCAAGCCAATTCCCTTACGAGTGAGGTATCCGATGCCCTGTAAGCTGAGGATAGGCTCAGAGCTATCGGAGAGAGTCTTGTTCTATTGCGAACCACTGTCAGTGACAAGATACAGGGGTACAGTATGTTGAAGCGGAGGAGCGCAGCATACGAGAACCCATTTACCACTGAGGTCAGAAGTGGTCTTTTCGGCGGGAGCAGCCATTGTTGTGTTGTGTTGTGGTTGCTAGGAATATCAAGATGTGGGTATTCGTGTAGATATTGTTTGACGAGGAACAAAACACCTTTGGTAGGTCGTTGGTGGTATTGATAAGTAATAAGGCTGCGTTGCTGGCAGATGGTGGATCGAAATGACGCTATCAAGGATTCAGAGCGCAGATGTTATGGTCCTTCCTCAGAATATTAGACACGCCACAAATGACCTGTACTGGGTAAGTACCTACAGTTGAGACACGCAACACTTTCACTGAGTGGGAAGTACAAGGTAAGGTAAGGTAGGCAGGTAAGTTCAATGTCGAACCAGACAACTGGCCCCTAGGTAGGCCCTGCAGAGTCTTGCCTTATATACCTATCTTTTGTTTGCCAACAACGAGGCTGAGTGAATGAATGATTGCGTTTGTTTATCACAAGCAACGCCGAGAGAGGCGCATGATCGCCGAGGTCAAAAACATCCATGGCTAATCGCAGAGTCACGTTTCATTGAATTCTGTAAAGAAAACCACGGCCCAGTTCGAGCTATCTTTCCAAGCATTTACCAAAATAGTAGGTGTTCAATCTTCGCAAGACACATAGTAGGGGTGCGTCTATGTATAGTGCGGGGGAAAGCTACGTTAAGAAGAGGCAGGCTGAGCGGCGATGGCACAAGACAAAAGACGAGACAGGAATCCCATTCGAAACTTGAGATGACGGGAATAATTCGAATAAGGAAGTTGAGCCGCGAATGCGCATACTGTAGAGTAATTATCCGTAAAATACCTAGGTAGCTTCGGATTTGCCAAGAAGCGGACTTCTCTTTGGTCCCGGTGGGTGGCTCTGAAATGGAGGCTATCAGAATCCCCTTCATTTTACCACAACACATGGATGCTTTACTTGCATCATATCATGACAACTCACCACCTCATGAATGACTAGGCGTGTAGTAGATTCCCTAGGTACTCCGTACCACCTTATACAAGTCTCAGTCGTCAGTCGTCGTTGCAAGAATGACGTCTTCCCTCCCCCTCTCTTATTCATCATATAACATTGCCCCTTGCAGTAGGTGCTTATTCACTTGGCATGGATGGCAGCATCACATCACCCCGACACGTCAAACCCTCTCATGTTCTCAAAATTTCACGACGTCGACCAAGACTCTCCCCCAGAGTCTCGTCCCCGCATTGCCAAACCTCAGTCTCCACCTTGGCATGGATATCGCGACTCCAACTTCACCATTTCGCTTCCACATGTTGTTTAGTCACCATCACAAGCCTCGGCTCAAGTCACGGCGAGCATTCTTTTCTATCCTTCATATGGAGTTGATCCCCAGATCATCCTACCCTTGTCGGAAAGATCTTCCATGAGCAATAATGCTGTGTACACACAACTACGCCCGACATCACAAGCAGTGAAACCCTCATCTAACATGTAACTAGTATATTTGCCTATAATTATTAGCCTACCCTCGACTTGGGTACACTCATCTCCCACGACCTTTGCCCTCCGTATCCCCTAGCGTCCAGGTCGTGCGTGTATAGCATCTTCATCTACCTCCCCAGACATCACCATCACCTGCTGGCTGCGCCAATTGTCATCTGACACTAGACCAGCTGAAGCTTCGACCCTGTCAAGTCTTGTTGGCCCTGCTCCTCATGCCGTTGGCTATTGTCGTCCCGGGTATCGTCCGTCTCTTCCAGCAACAGGCGGGTTCTTCGCTAAGTCGAGTTCATGCAAGAATCAAGCCAAAATCAAATGCGAATCTTCATCCATGCATGCATGCATACGCACGCCATACAAATCATGTCATGTCACGTCGTCGTCTTCGACCATTTCCCAGCTAGCTCCTCTCAAGGCCACCACTTCATCTTCTTGTAGCTCTCGATCACCTCCTCGATCAACTCCTTCGTGAGGGCAGGTTTCTTGTACTCAAAACCCAATAGTGTCTTGAGCCGCGTTCCGTCCATACTGAGGTCCGTATCCTTGAGTAATTCCTTCTCCATGAATGGAGTCAGCGGGCCCGGTCGTGTAATGCCTGCATCTGCGAGGAGGTCGGCCCATGGTCCCAGAAGCTCATCATTAACATCGTCCACAACACTATCGAGGTTGAGTCGAGCAAATGTGCTGATAAGCTGGCCCTGGAAACCTGTCTCAATCTTGAAGATATCACCAATAATTGTCGCGATGGTGCCCTGACTTGTCGCACCCTCATCCACGATGTTGAAGATAGGGATCTTGCCCATACTGGCCTCGTCCCACTTTGCCTTGCCTGCATCAAACCATGCTGCGATGTCCCACAAAGCCCGTGTTACATCGTCAATGTGTGCTGTGTTAGTTCGGAGGTCCTTGGTCCAAAGCCACTTCATTTCGTCTTCAAGGTGTTGATAAGTGCGAGCCATGCACAATGCCGTCGCGACCCACTGTGAGGCATAAGGTCCATAGACGTGCGGTAAACGCACGATGATGAGGTTGAGGCTGCACTGTGCATTAGTGAATTGAATGCTCAAAAGTCATGATCCCACTATACCCTTCAATTTTGGAAAGCTCCTCCTCGGCCTGCAACTTAAACACAGCGATCCGGTTCCAAGGTTTGAGTTTATCTCCCTCCTTGCTTGGTGACGAGTCGGACTTGTACACCATGCCTGTGCTCAGCTCAACAAAGGCCTTGACTCCTCTTTTGGCCGCCTCTTTGCCCACTGCAATAGAGAGGTTCAATGATCGAAGCTTGTAGACCTCATCCTCCTGTGAGTACCTCGTCTCACCCCCACAGTTAAAAACATAGTCCCATTGTTTTCCATCTGGTCGGTCAAAAATTCGTGCCAATCCTTCTGGAAAGAGGGGAAACATGCAGTTAGCCAACTAGTCATACACAAGGCAGCCACCTGCACCAGCAAGCGGGGCTGCCAGTTAACAGAGTAAGCAGTGTAGAAACTCACCAGGTCTGCTGGCATCAGCCTGCATGAATTTGTCTTGTGAGCAGGCTTCGGAGAACTCAGGAGCTAGCCATGCCAGTTGAGGGAGTACTTTGTCAACGAGCCTCACGTCGGAAGCGAGCTCGTTCTGGTGGATATGGAGGGCCAGAAAGCGGCCAATGTAGCCAAGCCCTCCAATAATCAAGACCGAAGGCTTCTCGGCCATGTTCGTGAGAGTTATGTGGTTCGGGTCGTGATATAATCGTGCGTAAACGTGGGGTCAAGGTGACGGTGCAGGTGCCTCGACGTCGGCGGGCGCGAAGGCGATATATGGGAAGGTATAGATGAAATGTACAACAAAACACGCTTCAGCTCTGCAGGTCTAGTGAGGTGCCTTGGCGAAATTCGCTTCTAATGTGAACGAGACAGACAAATGGTTGCTGTGCGAGGAATATTGAGCCCAAGTGCCAGGACAAGATTGTTCGGCTTCAGGGGGTAGAGGGTTGTAGCTGAGTAAATGGAAACCGGCCAAGAGGTCCCACGGGGTGCCGAAGGTGGACGGATATGCGACTCGGTGTGATTTAGCGTTGGTCGAAGCGAGGTGGTTCGGGTTTCTCGTGGATAGAGAGCGGGCTGGGCAGTGACCTAGCACAATAGTTTGATCGAGAGGAGGGCCGTAACCTGGCACGGAGTCACGCAAGTAAGTATATATTAGGGCGAAGTGCTTGGTTCGGACATACAGTAGCACTGATCTAGCACTTTTTATATCGAGCCCCAAAAGTGCTGGTGCGGCGACGGCGTAGAGACGATGTGCGGGAGCAAAGGGGAACAAGTTTGATCCAAGGCGGGAAGGCAACGGGAGGACGGACGGAAGACGGAACCAGATGGGCGGGATGGTATGGGATGGGAGGTGGGAGTGGAGGGAAACACGATCAACAGATGTAGCAATTTCAACTTTGCGAGGGCACGAGGCGGCGCACCAACCGCTCTCTGGGACGAGCGATGGATAAACAAGGGTCTGAACTAAAGTCAAGAGACCCAACTCTGGATCAAATCTTTCTTGGACGAGGCCACACGACCGAGCCTGAGGTGAGCTTGGAAAGAAATAGCTAGACCCTTGGGGCCCTCGAAATTCCGTCGATGAGGGGCGGACTTGATAGACTGAAGAGGTTGTGAAGTGGATCTCTTGTTGAGAAAGACGAGGGGGAGAATCGGCCAGTGTAAGAGTGAGTGGGATGCAATGTGGACTCCTTTTCCAGCAAAAGGGGCCCAAGTCTTGATGCTGGCTGCTCTCTAGTTTAATGAGGGGCGTGCTGTGGGTTTATGGGCGTCAAAGGCCCTGTCAAAAAGCTCGATATTGTGCCCTACCAAATATCAGGCACCAAGAAGTTGCTCATCTTACATGTTATTCCATCAGCCGGTTCTGAGACTGAGACTCATGTTTCACAGTATCCCGTGGGCGACCACGCCTTCTTTTATGCCCTAATATTAACTAAGTGTTATACATATCTGGGTAGTTTGCGGTCATGCATGTATAAGATGCACGGTAAACCAAAGGGAGCCATGCTAGCCATGGCCTGAAAGATGAGTTAGAACGCATATGTGGGCGGCTTGTGGAGGGGTCTTCTACTCCGATGTACATGTACAGTACATGGGTAAGTTGTGTCAAGAGGGAGCCCATTCCCATCAATCCATTCCTAGACCCAGGTCACGGCTCTGGTCAGAGCAGTCTTTTTTTTTTTTT